>NC_134403.1:164683316-164983316 GCF_038048845.1 Mixophyes fleayi | reverse complement strand
AAAAAAGGGCATGGAGGACCCTGCTCATTAGCGATTTCACATTCTAAGTGGAAGAGGACACAGCTGAAACAGGAGAAGCGAGTTTGGCTTAGAATGGAGAGTGGGGCAGCTGTGAGGGTGAATTAGGGTGAATAATATGATCATGGATTATAAAAGCTTTAAAAAAGATAGGTTTTTAGAGAACTTCTAAATATTTGAAGGCTGTGGGAAAGCCTCATTGAGCGTGGCAGAGAAATTCATAAGTGGAGAGCAGCACGGGAGAAATCTTGTAGGCACGAATGAGAGGTGGGTACCAAAGATGAGACAAGGCACAGGTCAGAGGTAGATATCAGAGGACATGAGGGAGAGTATTTAGATATGAGATTTGAGATGTGTGAAGGGGTAGTGTTGTTGAGGGCTACATAGGTAAGGGTGAGTAATTTGAATTGGATTCTGTAGGACACAGGTAGCTAGTGTAGGGATTTGCAAAGTGGTGCAGCAGATGTGGTGCAGTGAGAGAAGTTCAGTCTTGCAGCAGCATTTAGGATGGTTTGAAGTGTAGGTATATGAGAGTCGGGAAGCCAAATAGCAGGAGGTTGCAATAGTCAAGATAGGAGGGGATGAAAGAATGGATAAAAGTTTTATTAGCATGTTAAATAAGAAAAAGGCATATACTGGCTATGTTTTAAAGGTGGAACCGACAGGACTGGGAGAAAGTCTGGATGTTAAGAATAAAGCAGAAGGCAAAGTCATGTGTGACATCAAGGCAGTGGGCATGGGAGAGTGAGGAAATTGTGCTGTTATTGACAGTGAGGGAGATTTGAGGTGAGGTGGTATTTCTGTCAGGAGGGAAGATAATAAGCTCTGTTTGGGATTCGTTGAGCTTTAGGTTGCTCATCCATGTGGAGATAGCTGAAAGTTGGTTACACAAGATAGTTCAGAAGGAGAGAGGTCAGGGGAACAAATATCGTCAGCGTAGAGGTTGTACTGGAGGTTGAATGAGCAAATTAGTGCTCCAAGAGAAGATGTGTACAATAAAAAAAATTAAAGGGTCAAGAACAGAGCCTTGTGGGACCCCAACAAATAGTGGGAGTGGAGGGGAAGATGTGCCAGAGGTAGAAACACTAAAGAGCGGTTTGATAGTTAGGAAGTGAACTAGGAAATAACTGTCACAAAGACCAATGGAGTGAAGTGTGTATAGGAGAAGAGGGTGATCAACAGTTTCAAAATACAGCAGAGAGGTCCAGGAGAAGGAGTATGGAGAAATGACCCTTTGTCTTTGCAGTAAGTAGATTATCAATCACTTTTGTGAGAACAGTTTCAGTGGAATGTTGGAGACAGACGCTTGATTGCAGAGAGTAGAAAATGGAGTGAGAGTAGAGAAAGTGAGAGGCGTTTGTACACTAATTGCTCAAGTAGTTTGGAGGCAAATAGGGTAGTAGTTGGAGAGAGAGGCTGGTTTGAGAGATGGTTTCTTTAGAATTGGGAAGATGAGCGCATATTTAAATGAGGATGGAAATGTGCCAGTGGAGAGAGACAGGTTGAAGAGGTGAGCTAGAGGAGAGCATGCAGTAGGGGAGGGGAGAGGGAGTGAAGAAATTGTGAGGGAATAGGGTTGAGGGGAGAGGTTGTAGTGTGACATGATGATATGAGTGTAGAAACTTTGTCTTCAATTACTGGAGAGAATGAATTAAAAGTAGATTGGGGAGTGTAGGTGAATGTGGGTAGAGTGGGTAGAGTGTGTGGAATTTGGCATGAGGAAATATCTTGTCGAACAGTGTTGATTTTGTCATTTGAAGTAAGTGGAAAATCATGGAATGTTTAACATTTATTAACTAAGGCTTTCTATTTAACATCAGGAATAATTTTTGTGCCTATAATATTAATCACATAGTGATATTTGTTTGATGTATAATACTTATTAGGAACTGGTTAATACTGTATTACCTCTATTGTGGCACTTGCCTGTTTATTACATACAAACAACAGATTCCTCAATCCGGATTGTTGATTTTTATTTTATTTTGTTTTGATCTATTTACAAGGGTCTTAGTCTTATCCAATTGGGAGACAGGTTTGTGTGGAAGGATCTTTCCCCAGCCATTAATTGCTCCATCGTTGCATCAATCCTTAGTGATGCCTCCGTATTTGGTGGAATTTGATTGGCTAATTACCGACTAAAAACATAACTATGTTTTTTCATCGTCTTCATACTGGTCCGAATACATTGTGCAATAATCTGCCATGAAATGGGATGCAAATACTAACCTTTTTTTAATTATATTACCTTAGTCGATGGAATGTTCAACATTTATTAACTACGGCTGTCTAATTAATATCAGGAATAACTTTTGTACCTATAATGTTCATTATAATATTTACCACACATTGACATCCATTTGATGTATGATACTCATTAGTAGCTTGTTAATACTGTAATACTCCTACTGTGATACTTACCTGTTTATTACATACTAATAACAGATACTCGATTTTGATTGTTGTTTTTTATTTGGAGTCCTTGTTCTCATCTATTTACAAGGGTTTTAGTCTTATACAATCAGGAAACAGGTCTGTGTGGGAGGACCTTTCCCCAACTACTTATTGGTCAATCATTGCATCAATCTTTGGTGATGTCTCTGTATTTGGTGGAATCTGATTGGCTAATTACTGCTGATGTCTTTGTTTGGGGGTGTTCCCACTCTATAAAAGAAACGTCAGTTCATTCTTTAGGCTTGGATGGTTAAAGCGAGTATGCGAAACGTGCGTCTGCATTCGACTCGCTATGTTCTAATTAGATAGCCTGAAGCTGTTACTATCAACATCATATAAATATTAGATGGGGGACTGAATCACAATTTATAAAGGGAGATAGAAGCTCTATTTAGAATTAATGTCCCGTAATGTTAATCCCAGATTGCTTCATTGCTAGGTAGCTCAATGAGACAGAGAACGTAATTATTATATGCAAGCAATCCTATACACCTTAGAGCAATAGCAATGTATTTTTTGGCTTGTATACTCTCCCATGTGAATTTCAGTGATAATAAGATACTAGCCATTTCCTATATGTTTATATATTCCTAGGAGCATACTTTCTTAGCTAGTATGTCCATGGGACAATTTTGTCAATATTCCACTAATACAATCTATGTTTTGAATTAAAACAACCATGGACTAATTAGGTGGTTTATACATCTTTATTTGTGCTAACATTTTGGTCACAGCTTAAGGACTTCAATAGATACATAATAAGAAGTCACTTATTGATGTTTATATAAAATAATATATTTACCAACTAACAACACAGCGTGGCTTGTCGGCATATCTGCCATTTTATGACAATTTTTTGTATCAGTCTATCTTTTTCAACACTTATTTTTAATATTTCGCTACAAGTTATATTCAGGTTAATTCTTAGGAACACTTTGTAATCATTTTAATCGGTTAAATAAAATGTATGTTTTAATATGAATTCAACCATTATTAATCACAGAGTGCCCCAATTAAACATGTTTTTCCTTCTTTGTACTCCTTGTTGTTCATTCTAATTATACATGTATTGGGTGCACCACCCGAGATTTGATATTACCTTATGGTGAGGAGATATAATTCAGGTCGGGAATGTGAATACCTTGTGTGTTGGTAATTATTCTTAGTGTACATTAAAGGCATGCCTATTCCTAAAACAACTTTAAATTTCAATATACAAATAAAGCAATCAAGTATTTGTGTGCTACATGAAAAACAGAGAGTATTTAACTTATGTGCAAAATAATAAACTAATTTGCATTGTAACATGGTTTTGTCCAGGAGAAAACTCACTCATTCTTTTGCCTTACTTTCCTTAATGAATCAGACCAAGTGCTCAGTATGCGTGCATTTATGAATCAGGCCCTTTGTGTGCAGCTTACTCCTGCAATTTGTACACTCATCTGGAGGCTTTTTGTGTTAAACCTGGCTTTAACATTAATGGCCTCCCTCTTGTCCATAATAAATTTGCATAGTATTCCAGGCCCAAAGATGAGTTGTAACATATAGTGGAAGATACATAATCTGCAGAAGAAAGATAGTGGGCGAAGAAAATGTTATTGCACCTGCCTTATCTTTAGAGCTATACTATATTAGAAATAAAATATTACTGGCCTCGAAAATAAGTTATATTGAAACTAATTCAAAATTCATTATAGGGAATCTATGCATGGGTTCTGGAGCTACATGTTGTATAGATTAACATCTCATACATGTTAGTTATCTTCAGTTACATAGTAGAACAATATCTAGAATGATGTTTAACTAAATTCATGTATTTTATTTACTATTAATCTTGTATTGTATGTCCAATTTTGATGTTAAAATGTATGAACATGTATTGTTTAATAAATCAGAAATAAAAACACGAGAGAAATGTGGAAAAGGAAAGTACATTCAATTTAGCTGATGTAATGTCTGATTTGCGGAGTACAGCATCTGCATAAGGGTTTTCCCATGGTCAATGAGTAAAAGTGTTATGAATGGTGTAGGAAAAATTATATGATAACACAGTGTCTTTGTAATGATTGGAGATATTCATTTTAATCATAATCAGGCGGAAGTGTTGCATATGAATAATTTCATTATCTCAGTAGCTTGATAAATGGGGTTTGAACAAAATGAATGTGAGAAAACAGTTGTCCTTGTATTTTATTCCTAAGAGATACACATTCCACACACAAAGAACACAAAGAATATCAGATGAATACTGTTTAATATAGAATTTCACACCTGCTGCTATACTCTTAGAGACAGTTTATCCACACTGTTTTTTCATACATATAGCAAGGTACAATTTTTTATATTTTGTAATATAATGCTTTTCCAAAACGCCATAGCTTATATCTTTGAGATGAGCACCAAGCTTTTGGGGTTAGGACATGTTAGGTAGTAGTGTCAGTAGGAAGAACAGTGGTGACATGTTACTGCTGGAAGAAGACCGGGAAAAAGATTAGATTGAGGAGTGGGAAGTGTATCTCTTGCTCCTGGTATAGACATTTATAAATGGCAGTATGGATAATGTTAGTGAATGGATTTTGATAGTTGTACAATCAAAGCAGTAGGAGAAGTGGTGGTATCACCGTACCACTGTGTATATCAACCCAATTCAACCAGTCTCTGTGTGTTTGTCTGTGTATATATATATTGGACATGTGCGCTGACCTCCATCTTGTGGTTTTAGATACGGTTTTGGTTCTAAAATGACTTTTTGTTACAGGTTACAGGTTTTGCCCCAATATGATGAAAGGTTTTGGTTTTGCATCTGCATTAAGATAAAAATTGTGAAAAATAGTCATTTACAATCTATTTTCTAATGATCTCTTCATAGTGTATCTTTTTTTTTTTAAATAAAAAATGTAATTGATGTTGACATCTTTGAGGATGATGATGAGAGTGGTGATAACATTGTTATTTGGAATGAGATATAAAATTTCAAAATTTATCAATTGGGATACTAACTATGTAATATATGTATTGAAGTGGTTGTCCGGGTGGCCTTCAATATGTGAGTAGAACCACCCGTCCGCTTAAAAATAGATTTAGAGAACATCGGTTAAATATTGTGAAAGGTTTGTTAACACATGGAGTCTCTAGACCTTTTGCTGAAAAACATAATAATGATCCATCAGGAATTATACTTATAGGGATCAAGAGATTTCATATCACTCCCAGAGGGGGTGATAGATATAATAAATTATGTCGGGGTGAGGCTATGTGGGTTTTAAGGCTACAGACGTTATTTCCTGATGGTCTCAACGAGACAATTGAATTTAATGATTGGTATTAATGAGAAGAGTTATAAATGTGAGCAAATGAAGCGACTATATATCTTATCCATTTATGTAAGGAGACTAGATTTAAATATGTGTGCGGAAGACATGTACTAGGGTTTCTTCTGGGGAGTGTTTTCTAAAGTTTTTTAGAAGGTTATAAGTTAAATCTGGTCAATATATTTATAAAATTGTAAGGTTTTTAATTTTTTTATTTTTAATTTTTTTTATTAATTATTATTTTTTCTTTTTTGGTTTGGTTATTTATTGTTCGTTTTTATATTATGTATAGTTATCCAAGGCAATTTAGTAATACCATATGCTGACTCATGTGTATATTTATTGATTGGTACCTTCTTTTGAAAGGAGAATTTTAGCTGCTTTCATGTTACGGAAGTTATACAATTGAGCTTAATTATGCAACAAATGTATGTCATCCAATAAGATTCGATTGGAGTTCTATTTAAGGAACCAGTGTTCTAGGGAAGGTTATGGAGGCTTGAGAAAGTCCACACGAGTGGTCGAAGCACGTTGCCGCTTACACATTCAATATATATCTGCAGCGTTGATCCATTCCACTGCCGCTGTTACTCTAGCCAACGGACCATTTATCTCAGGAACTTATCAAGCTTAGCATTGTTTGTATAGACATCTAACAGGTGCGCACCTACTACTATCATCGGAATCTTTTGCTCCTACTTTCTGAGGACGGAGAAGTCAGTGTGAGACCTGAAGTGAACCATCTGGGATTTGTAAGTGCAAATTATTTTGCTAATCATCCCGATTCTTCTTAGGTCTCAGATAAGACTCTATTATTGAAGAGTATAACTCTTTCTCAATAATTTGTAGAATTTGTATAAATTATACAACTAGATTTCGGCAATAAGACTTGATCATTCTACAACGGTATTTATAATTATTCTGCTGGCAATATATACCGTGACTTTGGCAGGAGGATTTACCATCTTTGGGACTTGGTGGAATTAATATCTTTAATATATGGACTATGGTAATTTTTGGATCATTGACAATCTAATTGCAGTACTATATGGGTGCATTTTTTGTGAGACAATCTGCCTCTTTTTTATATGGGGATAATTTAGAAATAGGATGTTATTTTGTAGTTTATATTTATGTTTTTGAATAAAATGTTTTAACATTGCCTTGGATACTGCTGTGTTAACCACCAATAGATACTATTTGTATAGTTTAAAACACACTATATAATTCTTTCATTCAGCGCTGTATTCTTTTTTTATATGTACTATCTATTCTTGTGGGGATATGACACTGTTCCTTTACAGCTGCGAGTGTTGATATCATATTAAGTATGATAATAGTGATTTAGCGCCAGGTGATATATTCAGTTTGTATTGTATAAATAAGCGCCCTGCGCTATTTCCTTTAAATAAATGTACACCATAAAGTTATTTATAAGTGATCCAGTCACAAATGGCCACTATTCATTAGGCCCATTTCAGGTCCTCTGACCTGCCAGTCAGACGGCAGGCTGTTTGCAAGGTGTAGTTTAAAAGTGTGTCTGTTTCTCTTATTACTGGGTGAACGAGGCTGGAATCCGTCGTAGAAACAAAATTGCTATTTGTGAACTAAACTTGCCAACTGCTGTGTGTTTGCGAACTAGACATTAGGACTTTCCACATTTAGAGAGGAATTGTCAAAAGTAAGAGGCCACAACTTATGTTGTTTTATTTTGATCTTCCTTTTTAATAAAACTACCTAACGCTAGTTGTGCCATAACACTAAACTCAGGGGCGGGCTGGCAACTTTCAGCCTGGGGGAGGCGCACAGGCGGCCGCATCACATGACACTCGATGCGGCCGCATCGTATGTCATGTGATGTGGCCGCCTGTGTGCCGCTGGTGGTAATCAGTTTATACGGACGACACCGCTTGCATCCACGGGGGGGTGGCGGCTGAGCCCCTGACTAAACTGCTGTGACTTTTTATTGCTGCTGTGTGGAGAAGTGCCCTGTCTACTCAAGGAGCTAGCGTCTGTATCCTGATCTTGGGACAATAAATATTGACACTATAATTAGTGTGCACCAAGTTGCATTGAGTTTGAAATAAATAACATTTTCTACATATGTGTGTGCACATACACTAAAAAGGTCACTTTCTTTAGGATTCACTACACATCAGTTTTGACATTTAAATTTATACATTTGAATATGTCTTTAAAACTAATGTTACAACTACAATGAAAATTTGCATTTATTGCTAAGCAAATTAACAGTTTCATACACGCTGCACATACACTTTAGATTTCTGTCATTATGCCACTATTCAGTTGTGGTTGCCATTGGGCAATCTATGATCCACATGTTTGTGACCATTACAATCAGTTAAGATGAAACAGTCTGGCTAGTTATTAGTTACAAATTTGTTCTTACAAATTGGCCAAATGGGAAAGTAGTCGAGAGGAATTTAGTTTGCAGTCAGTAACTGTGAGTGCATAACCATCTTTTGGGGACCAAACATTTTTGAAAATGCTGTATTAAAAACATTGTCTTGCAGTGAAAAATAAATAAAAAATAGGAGAGGATAAAATTTTCAACTGTGAACTGCATTGCTTTTAATCCAATTATAAAGTTCCAGCCAACAAGTTAAACAAAAAACAGACTATTGATCCATGGCTCAAATGTTCTAAAGAACAAACAGTGGTAGATTTCACTTATACAGTACAAATCATGTAACTCTAAAACTGCAAAGTATATGGAGTTTTTGCAGAAATAAATATGTATTTTTTCCACTACTAGAATACATAAGTGTAGGTTTACCATCCGTTTGGTAAATCCTGCCTCTGTCCTCTTTGAGTGACAAATCTGGAAAATAGGTATAATTTCTCTGGTGTCTAGACTCCCGAAGACAGTTGTTCATTGTCTTCAGCTACTTCAAGTCTCTGCTAATGATTGGTTTGTGGCTGCTGTCACAATAAACAATGGAAAACAGCTTGGATTGTTGCCCAACCACAATATGCTCCATATTGGTTATTATTATAGCAGATCCCTAAACAGACATGGAATCTCCCAGAGGATGTGAATAGGCAATATTTAGATATGGATAAAAATATTGAAACTGTAGGGCAAAAAGACAGATCATATGCCGATCTTACATGCTCGTTCCATAACGTCATCGGTGTAGGAGCACTGGACTGGACACAAGGGAACTCGCCTTTTGGCCGCTATCTGACTACTCTTACTTATTTGCATACTTACTCATCTGGAAAAGCCTGCAATTCATTTAATACTAGACTATATTGGTGTACTATCAAATAATTGTTGTAAAAATAAGGTTCAAAAACTTCTTTCTTATGAAGTGGGCAGAGCTTTGATAGCACAAACTGCAGCATCAGGCCTCTCCTCTCTGCGCAAGGATGTAAAAGAAGTCATTGTGCAGGGGACCAGGAGTATAAAAACCTGTTCCATACTTGTACTTTCGAACTCACCTTGGATCTCTACGAGGATTTCCAAAACGTAGGCAAGTTCAAAGAGACAGAACTAAAAGACGCGTGGCCTAAATATTCACTGCACTGCACAGGGTCCTATTTTTTGCATTTCAAAAAATGTTCTCTGTCCTCTTTAACTAAACTGTGTTCAGACAGTAATCAAGTAGCAACTCTTACCAAACAGAGACAGGGCTTTTTGGATTCAGACCTGAGAAGTTTACACAGAGAAATTCCCTTTAATAGATGTAGTGATTTGAAAATCATCCTGTAAATCACTAATACATCTTTTACATTGTGATTTCTGCATATTGCTCTATACTAGCTTCCCTTCTTTTACTATTCAAATTATAGTAGACAGTAAATAGATCACGAACAACTAATAAAATTAAGTATCCTTTTTTTCACATACACTGATCATCCACAACATTAAACCACTGACAAGTGAACTGAATAACATTGATTGTCTTGTTACAAAAGCACCTGTATAGGAGTGGGCTATATTAGGCAGCAAGTGAACAGTCAGTTCTTGAAGTTAATGTGTTGGAAGCAAGAAAAGTGGGCAAGCGAAAGGATGTGAGTGAATTTGACAAGGGCCAAATTGCGATGACTAGAAGAATAGGTCAGAGAATCACCAACAATAACACGCCAAAAGGTCATGGTCACCAGCACGAAACCAGAATCCAGAAACAAAGCAAAGGGTCAATAACAGGAGATCCAATAACAGAGGAACAGAGAATCTACAGGAACACTGGAACAAGGCAGGAACAGGACAGGAGCAGGTAAGCAACAGACAGAATCCACGCTATAACCGGAAGGGAGGCTAAGCCCTCCCTACCTTAAATACTAAATGCAGCCAATCGGAAGCAGGAGTAAGGTCATATGACAGCCGCCCCACAGGCATAGTGTAATTAATCTTATTAGGGTAAATTAGTCCACAGGTTACTTTGACAGGTGCGCACGTGCCCGGATACTCTGAATTGCCGGGACGCGGCTAACAAATGCACCAGCGTCTGAACGTTGCTCTAGCAACGGTCGGCCCGGAAGTGACGTCCCGGTCGTCAAGGAGAGGCTCGGGATGCAAAAGACAGAAGGAAGCGTGCAACAGCTTCAAACACTCTGGATGGGACTGATCTGTTTTTGAGAATATGTCCTTCAGTTGTTTACAGGTTATGAGACCATTATAACTAACTGAAAAGGAAAAGTAGACTTAAATTGTCCACAGCAGTGGATCAAACTCTAATCATTATTTTGTACATTCTGGAAAATCATATGTAGAATTTGATTGGTTGCTATGGACAACAACTCCACTTTTCCTTTTTACAATGTGGGATAAATCTACCCCTTTGCCTTTGTTTAATACTACGTATGAGATCAATTAAAATTGCTGTGTTTTAATTGATAACTATTTCAACGTTTTAAATTTATAATAATAAAACATTTCTGTGATTTTAGGATTTATGTAACATTTGTATTTTTTTATACTTACACTGGTCTTTTAGCATTGTTTATATAATTTCAAGATTCCAGAGACTCCTTTGAATTCCCTTTTCATCCCTTTCTTTCCCTTTGTGTGTCTTCCATTTTTTAGGGTGGCACAGATTGAGGACCCTGCTTTGTCTAAAATGTTAAACTTTTTAAATGTGGATGGGAAACCATTACATGCTTGCTTATTCTACAAAATGCAAGCATAAACTAGTGGAGGTATATTTCAGCAGCTGGTGGTCCCCGCTCCATTAAGAAGACAACTATTGACTCTGACCTATACTATTTCGTAGGAAGGATTACTTAGGAATGCCCAAGACCTTTGAGAGGATCACAGTTTGGATATTTTCGTCTGAGGTGTCTTAAGAGTTAGCCAGGTTTTGTGTTGACTGTCCACAATGTCAGACAAAAGCACAAATCCCCAGCCCTAAATCTCCTTCCAATAGTTGGGGTATCACTTGAAAAAGTAGAGATTGTTTTGGTGGGTCCATTTGAGCCCTCATTAAAATGTTATAAGCTTATCTTAGTGGTGTGGATTAGGCCTGAGGCTTTTCAATTACCAACTACCACAGCCAGACAAATTTTACATCCCAATTAATGCAAGGGTTCATGAGGCCCTTAAAAATCTACTTGGTTAGGACGTTGGTGTACCATCCGCAAGCTGATGCTTTAGAGGTTTGTCCAAGCACAGAAAAAATGGGATGTTCACAACTTATTTGTCTACTCTGTTTGCCCCCTGTCAGGGAGCTTTTACAAAACCATTTGCGTCATGTGTCTAGGACCCCTGATTTTAGCTGACAGCTTGACTTGCAGAATAATGTGTATTTGGAGCAGTTCTTATTCAGGACTTAGGTACAGGACTGAGTGCTCTATCCTCTCTAAGTTGGAGGCTCTGTCTGTATGAATTGAAATATTATACAGCAGATAAGGGGTGCTTCGCTGTAAGCGTATTTGAGGCTCTTCCTATTAGAGAAGTGTAGTTTGTGGCTGTAACCAAACATGCTGTCATGGTCACTAAGGTTCTCGACCCAGAATTCTGCCAGTAGATGTCACTACACTCGAGGCGCGGAGTCTAATGCAGCGGCTGGTCTTCTCCAGGGACCCCCACAAGAGGGTTTGGGTTTTAGCGGCACCACAGTGCAGGTCGCGGTCCTAAAGAGAGTGCGGCAGAGCCATGGAATACAGCTGAGGTATAGGAGGATAAGACAATCAGGACAATGGCACATGATGTGGTGCTCATGGAATGTGGATAAAAGTTAAGAGCAGCGGAGAGGTGCAGATGGCAGGCAGGTAGTTGATATCACCGACATAGAGATAGGATCTGGCCAATAGGAGAGATAGTTCAGTATAGGCTACGATGAAGAGCAGATGACTGGGATTTAAAACAGAGGTGGCAATGAGTATCTGGCCAATAGGAGATGTAGATAAGTTGAGTGAACTGCTGGTATTTACCACAGTAGTGGCATTGATATATCCAGCCAGTAGATGAGATAATAAGAGGTGTAGTTATATTCAGCTGATGGCTGGGATTTACCACAGAGTTGGCGATGATATACCTGGCCAGCAGGTAAGGTGTAGCAGGTACTGCGGTGATCAATGAGAGGCAGTTATACCACGGACGTGGCGGTGAATTATCCGGCCAGCAGATGAGAGGTAGCAGCTGCTGCGATGATCATCGAGAGGCAGGTTTACCACGAACGAGTCAGTGATTTATCTGGCCAGCAGATGAGAGGTAGCAGGTGCTGCGATGATCAGCGAGAGGCAGGTTTACCACGTACGTGGCAATGAGGGATCCTGCCAGCAGGTAAGATGTAGCAGGTACTGCGGTGATCAGCGAGAGGTAGATATACCATGGATGTGGCGGTGAATTATCCAGCCAGCAGATGAAAGGTCTGGGGATGCAGAAACGCTGAGAGGAACAGGAACCAAAGGAGAGTAGATCACGGATATTGCAGCGAAGTGAGGATCAAGAACAGACAATTTGGAAGAGGTCATAGGTGCCTTAAATAGGGGGAGGCTAACTGGTAACCAATACGAAGGGAGGAAAGGTTATAAAGTTCCCTGTGGTCTGCACATGCGCAGAAGTATTCGCAAGATGGTGGACGGCCGCAGCGCTGCACGGGCACCAGCAGAGAGGTGAGCGGCCTGTATCTAGGTCCAGAGATTGGGCGAGTGACACATGCTTTCCTGAGGTGGTTCCATTCCAGATGATGATGATTCACCAACTGGTATATGGCTCTCCAGCCTTATTCTTTAAATATTTACCATATGACAATTGTGAACCCACTCTGTGAACTTGGACTCAAGCATATATAAGAATATTTGCATTCCATTGCCTCTTTCTGCCGACTGAACTGTTCTTATCAGTCTGTATTAATTCAGTGCAATTTACTCTGTCTATTTTGCCATCTATTGAATAAACCACAGTTTGGTTTATTCACCCCAAAAACATACTGATAGGTTAATTGGCTGCTAACAAATTGACCCTAGTGTGTGTCTGTCTGTTTGTTAGGGAATTTAGACTGTAAGCCCCAAAGGGGCAAGAAATGATGTGAATGAGTTCTCTGTACAGCCATCGGAATTAGTGGCGCTATATAAATAAATGGTGATGATGATGATGATAGATGGCAAAACAGGCATTAGTAATTCCCTTAAAGCACAACATAGTTATGTGACAGAAGAGCAGTTCCTATTCACCATACTTGACAGTCTCCAGACCCCAAAAACACAGATTATATAACACTGATTATTCCCACGGTCATTAAGCAAATGGGGTAGTGTATTAGGCGGTAACTCGCTGGGAATTTGTTGCAATATGACTGGATAACCATGGAGTGTTCTCCAACTTCTGACTGGTTGTTGCCTGGGGAAAGGAACATGCCATGCCCTTGTTGAAAAGTGGACAACAGTGAATGATATGGAGTTTGACATAAGAAAAGAAACAAGTAGAGCAATGCTACCAGATATTAAAAAAATAAATACATTTTAATACTTTCCCAGTAATGGCACACAATAAAATATATACAAAATATGTATGAATATGCTGTATCGGTTTACACTCACTCAGATATATATGATCCGAAGACTAAATGAATAGCGGCTAAACAGAAACTCCATTGGCAACTACAATAATATGCAGGAAAAGAGGTACATCAATAAGAATTCATTAGAGTATATAGTGTAATGGTAGCAACACAACTCAGAGTTCATAGATTCAATAACTCTCCATTACATTTCTCCACAAGGTTATTAGAGAAATGAAGTTCAAGGACACCTTAATATTTTCCAAATCTGTGGGCCCGCTGAATGGTGGATTAGGCTGTGTCTAAACGGAACCCTCAGGAGTGGGGGAACAATCCCCAGCACCTGTGTGAATAGCAGTAGTAATAATCATCACCTTGTGATACTTATCCAATCAGGAGTCTGTTGTTCTTAAGAATAGGAGATTGAGGGAGCAAAGAGATGTGAGATGTAGCATAAGTTTCTAATCCAAAGTCAATCTTTAAACCATGTGGTTATAGGTTTCCAAAAATAATTAGTTCCACTTAGGTCAAGCCAAATACAGCATCACCAGATGGGTTTCTCAACTGTAAAGTGCTGTTTCATCAGAGGTACAGAGAATAGACTCCTTCAGAGCACTGTTTATAAAGCTAACACGCAATCACATGACGCCCTTCTTCCAATTAGCATGTAGACTGAGGGATAATCAATGTATCACCATAGAAAAACAAATATGGTTGAATCGCGATCACATGATTTATGATAACCAAACAATAGGAAAGTTCTTAAGAAAAAACAATCATTTTTGATACATGACAGTTTTTTTTTTCTATTTAAACCGTAGTCAAGCAGTGGTCATGTGACAAGCTCTATCCAGTAGATGAATGATGTTCCTTCAGACCATTCACATAGTCGATATTTATAAAAACGTTCATGTGATAAAACACAAAAAAATAATAAGTGGTATATTGTCGCAAGCCGTAGCCTACAAGCAGCCCCCTGTATCCCACCTCTAAATTCACAAATGAGGTAAATGGTACAATATAGATAAACAAATGAATACAGGAATGGCGCTAGTAACTGATGAAAATGCTCAAAGTCCCAGGGAAGTATATTGATGAAAAATGTCAATAAAAAAGTATTCATGCAACTGATCTTCTGTATTGATTGAAAACATTTCTCATTTGAGTTTGAATGTTCCCATCATATAAATTGGCTCAGACCAACGGACTCAGATGTCATAAAGTTCCTTATGTATCTTCATGATAGTATATCCAAAATAAGGAAAAAGACAAACATAGTGTAATCCTGGTTTTTGGCATGGAGTATAATCTTTTTTCTTTTCCTTTATTCGTTCACTTGTATCAGTCCTCTTACTTCTAATACATATATATAGATTGCATAACATTATACATGTATATAAAGAAAAAAAAATGCTGACAGTGCATTACTTTTTATATACAAAGGCTATAAAACATATATCCATAATAAACTCAGCACATCCTGTTATGGGTAGCCGCACTAGATGTTATAAATGTCTGTATAGTCACAATCGAGAGCCGGCACTCAACTGACCCAGAACACTGAGGAAGAGATATTTCTAAAAGAGAGTGATTCAACATCCAACGCATTTCAATCTAACAATCTTTGTCAAGGCTATCAGGGGTGTGACCTTCCATTCTATTTATTGCTAGGTCAACCAATCATTATACTCGAAGTGTTAACCACACCTAAGTGTCGTCCGGCAATTAGTATTAGCTTTGCGCACACATTCACGCCACCTTTCCTCTAAAAATAATCTTGAATCACTATGGAACCTTCTTAAAACAACAGCTCGCATTAAATATAAAGTAGTATCAATGCAATATGATAAAATTACATACAAGTAAAAAAAAATATTTAGATTCTCAAGAAACAAGACATATAACAGAACTTATACTCTGAGAACAAAGGGTCTTGGAATCAACTTACATATAAGGGTATGAATATATTTTCAGACTTGCTATTGGTACATTACTGATAAGAAATAATATATTCTCACTCATGTGCAGAAGCATCTGAGACAACGCCCTGGAATTATATGTGGAGATGTCTCGGCCCAGCCTTTGATCAGATAAACATTTTACAATACACACAGAAAAGTATGAATACAACAAAAATAGAGCTCAGTGGCCATTTTGACAGGCCTGTTACAATATTAAATGTCATAAAGTTCCTTATTATGTAAATCTGACATGTAGCTGTAGATTTTTATCTCATCCCTCTTGGTGACTCCCCCAGGAGTATTCTTACATGCCTTGCACGAACCATACCTGAAGAAGCCTTTAGTTTTGTTATATTCCCACTTAGGTTTTTTTGAGATAACTTCTAACCAGCTGGTTTGAGTTGATGCTTTCTTATAAATAAACCTTGGGGACTCTGAAATTATATTCTGTAATATGATATCTTTCTTCAGTATAACCCAATGATGCATAATAATCTTTTTTATAAATCGATAATGGGAATTATACTGTGTAAAGAATGAAATTCCTGTCTTCTCATTAAAAGTTTCTCTTTTTTCATCTTTACTTTTCAGAATTAAAAGACTGTTTCTATCCAAGTTATCAACTTTGGATGGAACTTGATTTAACTTCTCCTCATTGTACCCTCTTTGCAGAAATTGCTCCTTCAACTTAGCAGATTGTTCAAGAAATATTCCTGATTCTGCACAATTGCATCTTATCCTCTGGAACTGACTGGTGGGGATGCTATCTAGCCATTTATAGTAATGATTACTGTCAATAGCAATAAACGAAATGGAGTCAGTAGGTTTACTAAAGTTAGTAGTCAATATCTGATTATTTTTTATATATATCCTTAGCTCTAGAAAGTGTACTTCCTATTTGCTCACCTCAAAGGTGAGCTTGATATTCAAAGAATTGGAATTGAGTGTGTCACAAAACTTATTCAGAGACAGATCATCTTCCCTCCAGATGAAAATATCATCAATACATCTGAACCAAGGGACCAGATTTGCTCCCGCTTCATGGTGGTTAAATACATGGGTGTCTTCCCACACCCTATGAACATATTGGCATAGCTAGGGGCGAATCTGGTCCCAATAGCTGTCCCTTGATTCTGCAGGTAGAAGTCCTTTCCATACCAGAAGAAATTATTTCTAAGAATAAATTCAATACCTTTTAAAATAAACTCCTTGAGCTTATCGTTTATATCTGTTTTTTCCAGGAAATACTTTACTGAATCCAACCCCTTCTCATAATTGATAATTGTGTACAGTGAACTTACATTCACTGTAACAAGTGTAAAGTTTTCTTACCATTGTATATTACTCAATTTATTCAAAACATCCATGGTTTCTTTTAGATGGGCTTTAATTAATGAAATGAGGGGTTGTAGATGGTAATCTAAAAAATGAGATAAGTTTGAAGTGATTCCATTAGTTCTAGGTACAATAGGTCTCCCCGGCGGTGCCACAAGATTTTTGTGCACTTTGGGGAGGGTATACAGAACAGGAATCGATGGGTTAGGTAGTTTACTATAATCTCGTTCATTAAGGGAAATAGCACCTTTTTTAACATAACTGTCTAAAAGACTATCCAATTTTTCTATAATTCGATTAGACAGATTTGTTTTTAATTTTTAATATCTCTTCACATCTCCTAGTTGTCTTAAAATTTCCTCATTATATTTATCTATATCTTGTATAACAATATTTCCTCCCTTGTCCGCTGGCTTAATAACAATGTGTTCATTCTTCTTGAATGAACGCAGAGCTGATCTTTCCGCTTTATTAAGATTAAGTTTCTTCTTTTTTAATTTTAGCTTTCATAAATCATCTTTGACCATAGTTTCAAAGGTTTCTACAAAGGACTCCGTTACAATGTACTGGAAAAAAGGTAGATTTCTTACTGAAAAAATAGAAAGGGCTGCGCTCAACCCCAGATTAGGCAAGAGCAGCAATACTCAGGAATCCCTTCCTGTAGAACTCAATATATATATACACAATGTATTGCGCTCAATTGCCCAAGAGTCAATAGATACTAACCAGTTGCTGATAGATCATAGATATAAATGGATGCAGACCAGTTTCTAATAGATCATGAATATAAATAGGTATTGTATGAAACAGTATGAGGTGGAGAATATTACAATGGGTGATCAGATAGATGTATAATGAATATGTAAATATTGAGCTCAGTAAACACTGAGAGACAGGAACCAAAAAAGGATGTAGTATAGAGTGGGGATCAAATCTAGAATGGTGAATGACCAGAAATTTAATAAAGACAAAAGGTCATACAAAAAATATAAAATACACATCGATCACATGGTTGTATAAAACAATAACAAAGCAATAAAACAGATAAAAAAAGTCTGGGTAAAATTCCACAATAGACCCTGTATAGGGAGTCCTGACTGATTGGGATAGTAATCTTTAGTCCAGATATCGCAGAGAATTATCCAATGGTGGAAGAAAGTCTCTGATGAGAGGCTAAGGAAAACATAAAACCGGTAACTCACGAAAGTCCGGGCCACGGGTGGCGGATTCAGGGTACCTGACCAAAGGTGTTGGGATCCGGAGACCGCGGTCCGGATGTTAACCAGGCGGTTGACTACCGATGGAGCTCATAGGATGTGTCGATAATGGAATGGAGAAGCGGAAAGATCGGAGTGCGTTCCAAGGTGGAACACAAGGACGAGAAGTCCTATGACGTCAGCGGATGTGGGTGTGTCCAACACGTTTCTTCTGCAGCGCAGATTTCTTCAGGGAATGTAGGGAGTGGGTAGAGACTTGGTAGGTTCATCTATATAGTGCGTTCATTGATTGATTGGTTGTCCAATAAAGCGTAATCATCTATCGCTAAGCCTCAATTGTCTCATTAAATGTTACATGATTGACATATACATGGTACATTCAGAAGTGTCAGTGGTAATTAGCATAGTGATTGAACATATTGATCTAGATAAAGAATGTGTGTGACCCATTAGTATAATGGATAGACGTGTAATCTAGATAGAGGATATGTGTAACCCAGCAATAATGAGGCTGTACAATAAAAAGAATGTTACATGATTGACATATACATGGTACATTCATAAGTGTCAGCGGTAATTGACATAGTAATTGGACATATTAATCTAGAAAGAGAATGTGTGTGACCCATTAGTATAATGGATAAATGTGGTAATCTAGATAGAAGATGTGTGCAACCTAGCAATATTGTAACTATATAATAAAAAGAGCGATGTTCTGTTCAATTATTATCCTATTCATGGCAACAATAAACTAGGCAATAATATGATGTACATTATGTCATGGTAAATAAGAGGTGACGTGCCCTGCCACTCATCACCATATTGGGATTAATCTACTACATGTGTACTACTGTACCAGATGTTCCCGTGAGGTCACCCATCCCGGTACTAGACCAGCTCCACTCTGCTTGGCTTCCAAGATCAGTGGGGATTGGGCATTTCCAGAGTGGTGTGACCGTAGTCTGCATGGAGATACTTTACCCAAAGGGACAAAGGGGGCATTGACACTCGAGGGTCAACAACTTATAACCAATAAAGACACAATGTTCCTGAATGGTGTAGAAAGCACTAACTTATAATGAGACATCATACTCCACAATAAGTCCTCGTGGTGTTAATGAATTGAAATATAGGATTAGTTTAGTTTCTTCCCGATCAATATTTTTTAATTGGGTGCCCTCCTCGCCAATTGTTATGTACACACTTAATGCCTAAAAATACCAAACCTTTGGGGTCACAATTGTGCATGGTTTTAAAATGACTGGAAAGGTGATGTTTTTCAAACCCATTCTTTATGTTCCTGATATGCTCAACAATTCTGACCTTCAAAGGCCCAATAGTACGACCAATGTATTGCTTTCCACACGGGCATTGGATAAGATAAATAACATTCTTGGTGCTACACGTAATGAAATCCTTGATCGTGAACTTTCTTTTATCGTGGGATGAAAAGACCTCAGTGGTTCCTTGTGTATTATTTTGTTGAGTAGTTTGGCAATTGACACATTTGCCACAGTGATAGAATCCTGGTTTTTGTTTAACCTGGGTTAACCACTTGGTATGGGTGGTCTTTTCTTTAATGTGGTTTTTAACCAAAACTTTCTTCAAGTCTGGGGCTTTCCTGAAGACTATTTTTGCTTTGGCAGGGATTATGATTTCGTCCTTTTGTACGATATGCCAGTGTTTATAGATGATATGTTTTAAAAGATTGGCTTCATTGGAATAATCTGAGACAAAGTATATCTGGTCATTACCAGTGGTTACATTATCAGAGGGGTTTGCTTGTGTTGATGTTTTATATTCCAATAGTTGATCCCGGTCAGTACTTAGAAGTTTATCGAATGCTGTTTCAATAGTGTGATGGTCATACTGTTTTTCTTGAAAGTGTGACTTCATTTCAGTACCTTGAGTAATATAATCCTGTATATTGGTGCAATTGCGTCTAATCCTTGTAAATTGGCTGAATGGGATACTCTTAAGCCACTGCGGATGGTGATGACTAGTGGAGAGAATGTAGCTGTTAACATCTACTTGCTTCCTATAAGTTTTGGTTGCTAGACAATTGTTCTGTATACAAATTTCTAGATCAAGGAATTCTATGGATGACTGGCAGTGAATTGGAGGCCGTAATGATTGTCATTGATATGATTCAGAAATTGTAGAAGAGAGGATTCTGGCCCATCCCATATGATCAAGACATCATCGATGTACCTTCGCCAGAGCACCAGGTTTGCCTCCCAGCTAGTATTAGACCAAATGTTATGGTCTTCCCAAAAACTCATGTAGAGATTTGCATAGCTGGGGGCAAACCTAGTGCCCATAGCATTACCCTGTGTTTGTAAATAAAACCTATCCTGGAACCAGAAATAGTTGTGTTTGAGAATAAATTCAATATTTGTTAATATGAACTCTATCTGACTGCTGTTCATTGCGGGATCTTGCTCTAGAAAGTAAAGTGTACTAGTGATGCCTAGATCATGCCTAATAACGGTATAAAACGAAGTCGCATCGCACGTGACCAGCCAATATCTGGAATTCCAGGTAATTCCTTTTAGAATCTGTAAGACATGTGTGGTGTCTTTTAGGTAGGCTTTTTGGGTCTTAACAAATGGCTGCTGGTAAGTATTCAGATAGTGTGAGAGGTTGGCTGTGATTGATCCAATACCGGAAATGATGGGTCTTCCTGGCGGTTGTTTGATATTTTTGTGTATTTTTGGGAGGTAATAAATGACGGGAATCACAGGATGAGGGCTGTAGATATAGTTGTATTCATTATTAGTGAGTATGCCCAATTCTTTACCACTAGTTGCTAAGAGAATTCAATTGTTGGATTTGTGTCTAGGGGCTTGTATGTGGATGAGTCAGATAAGTGTCTATATAGCTCTTTTATGTAGTCAGTGGTATTTAGGATCACTATGCCCCCACCTTTGTCTGCCGGCTTGATGGTAATATTATCCAAGTGCTTGCATTTCTAATTGGGTTAAGTTAACAGTCCTATTCTTCTGTTTATGTGGGACAATGGTGTCAATATCTGCTAGAACCAATGTCTCAAATGTATTTATAAGACTACCCTTAATTTGTTGAGGATAGAACTTTGATTCTGGTTTGAGATTGGTATGTTTGTATGTATCAGGAGGTTTTAAAGCTTCACGTTCCATAGGAGTTTTGGCGTAATACTTCTTAAGGGTTAGTTTCCTAATGAAACGTTGTACGTCTCTATAGGTATCAAATCTATCAAGAGACCTGGTCGGAGTATATTTTAGCCTTTTACTTAGTACATTGTTTTGTGACTCAGATAAAGTATGATCACTCAAATTAAAAATCCCTATGGGTTTAGAGTCAATTTTGGTTTTGTTTATTGCTTTGTTTTTTTGACCTCCTCTCCTCCCTCATCTGAGTTGTTTAGTTTCCTTTTGACTGACTGGGACTGGCTGGGTTTTAAATGTGTACTCATGAACTTCGGGCCCAGTCATAAAAAATGACCTATTTGTGAGAGGGTGTCGTGCTGGATTTAATCTACATCGGTGATTGGGTTTTCTATAGCCACTGTTGGTGTTGCATAAACTGTATTATCGTTATTGGTGTTGGGGATATCATCATGCCCTGAAGGTGGAGTAACCAGATTATGAGGAATGTGACTGCCTAATGCATTGCATGTTTTAGGAGTTCGATATCTCCAACCTTTCTCAAAGGATTGGATTTCCAAATGGTCATAATCGAAACTAGGATCATCGTGTACAGAGAAGGAAACAGATTCAGAGCTTGAACTAACTGTGGTGTCATGAATAGATATTGCTGAAAGAGGCATATCTTTGACCGGTTTTTGCTGTATGAGAGCCATATATTGCTGATAAGTCATACCCATTTTCTTGTATGGCAATTTGGAAACTGTTGTTTTGTGTAGATTCTTTTGGATGGGATTGGAATTTTGATCAGATTTAAGTGGAATCTGGTGTTTGGTCTGCGGTTTTTTGGGGGATTTATCCTTATTGTATTTGATCCCAAATTTGTCTCTCATATATTTGGACCTCTTTGTATCGATGATAGAGTGTTCTTTTCGTACTAATCTATCCTTAATTAGTTTGTATAGTTCTAGATAAGCGGGTTCACTTTTCATGGGACAAATGGCTGTGTCTAATACATTGATCCGATTCTCTAGAATTGTGAGATCATATTTTAGTTGCAGAATTAGTAAGCCCATCAAACTTTGAGAGCATTGATCTAAAATGCCTTGCCATTTTAGCATGAATCTAGGATTGTTCAGGTGGTGAGTGGGGGCTTTTTTTTATTTTCAAACCCTTTGGAATCATGTTGTCTTTTAAATATTGTCCAAGGCTAAAAATGCTCCACCAAGCCTGCATCTCTTTGCATAATAATTTTTCTAGATTTAAAAGATAATGACACTGATCAGTAATGTGAGAAGGTATGATCCCTTCTTGTTTGTCTGGAAATATGTTCTTGGATGTATGTAACCTATTTAATCTAAGACTGAAGGGGTCTGTGTAGTCCATGTGAGTGGGTGGTGTGGAAGGGGGGGCGCAAAACCCAGCGATAATACAAATTAGGCAAGAGCAGCAATACTCAGGAATAGCGCAATACATTGTGTATATATATATATATATATATATATATATATATATATATATATATATATATATATATATATATTTCTTACTGAACCTATATGCACTTTCCTCTTTCTTTCCATTATCACTCTGTTTAGAAAAAAACATCTTCAAACTGATCTTCCTAATAACTTTCTGCAGGTCTACAAATAAATTTAACCTTTTTGGTTCACTAGAGGCAGCAAATTTCAATCCCTTAGCAAGTAAACTTTCTTCATCTTTTGATAACCAATGTTGGCTTAAATTGTATATCTTAACCACTTCTTGGGGCAAATGCATATTAGACTTAGTCAACTAATTGGAGGTTTTATTAAAAACTTTTGACCATCCCCCTCTTTTTCCCCTTTTTCTCATAGACTTTTTATTAATTGTTCTTATTCATCTAAAAAAGATCTTGCTGTTTTTAAGCAGCAAATCTATTCCCCGTAGAGATAGGGAATCGTAAATGAGGTTTTCGAATATGGTATCTATGCCGCTTTTGTCACGGGCACTAGAAGTCTTTACCCAGGTTCACCAGATGATGGACTTACCAGAGCAGTATAGTTGGTAATATGGTACTCTGGTAGCGGGGTGACCACGGAACAGGAGACAGCAGATGGTAAGAGAATGCTCGAGAAAAGTCTATGACTAGCAGCACTGGTAATAGGTAGATAACTGTACACGAGGAACTAGATGGACAAGGAAACGTGAGGGTAGTCAGTGGTCTGCGGATAGCAAGTTGTACCACTGCTATAGTAAGGAGGAATGTCCAGAAGTAACGAGGAGGTGGTGAGAGTCAGCGGTCTGCGTATAGCAAGTTGTACCGCTGTCTAGGTGAAGGAATGGAATCCAGGTGAAGGTATCAGGGGAGTCAGTGGTCTGCGTTAGCAAGTTGTACCACTGCTATGTGAGAGGATACTTGAAACTGGTGTCACAGGGAACAGGAGACAGTGGTCTGCATCTAGCAAGTTGTATCACTGCAATATATATGTGAGGAGGAGCACGAGGAGATGAATGCAATGCAGAGTATACACGGGCACACAGAACTTGATCCCACAATGATATGCACAATATAATAATAACTGAGCAGCACTGCACAAATATACAGAGTCACAATAACTATCCAGGCAAATAGGAAACACAGTCAAATGATAGCAATAGTCTCAGTGGATAGGAACTCCGGAGGAGAACAAACTCAGTCCAGCTAGATATGCAATACACAAGCACAGTCAATGAGAAGTATGCATACCGCGGTTCAGGAGAGCAGGCTGTCAGAGAGACGTGCAGGGATACCTGAGCGGCTGAAGGCCGGCAGGAGGAGAGACCACTGGAAGATGGAAGCGGTAACCAAGTTGGTGCAGCGCACGGTAGGTAGACCAGCAAGAACAAGGCAATACTCAGGAAGCAGTAGTATATGGAACTGGACACCTGGAGAACACGGGAGAGTTGAGGCGGTCTGATAACCAGTAGCTGAGATGAAAGCAGCGGAGCGCTGACCCGATGAAGACAGGCGAGTTGAAATGAGCAGGAACACTGTAGAAGCATGGAGACAGCGGATAGGAATCAGCTGGCTGCAGACACGATGAACACTGGAGAGTTGAGGTGAGCAGGACTCTGTAGAAGCACGGAGGCAGCGGATAGGAATCAGCTGGTGCAGTCACGATGAACACAGGAGAGTTTAAGTGAGCAGGATACTGTAGAAGCACGGAGGCAGCGGATAGGAATCAGCTGGTGCAGTCACGATGAACACAGGAGAGTTGAAGTGAGCAGGATACTGTAGAAGCACGGAGGCAGCGAATAGGAATCAGCTGGAGCAGTCATGATGAACACAGGAGAGTTGAAGTGGTCTGGAAACCACAAACGAACAACAGGAATCAGCAGGAGCTGAATACACGAGGAAACACAGGAACACCTTCAGAGGCTCATGGGGAATGAGACTCCAAGATCAGGCAACGAGGTATTGACCACAGGTGCTTTAAATAGGGAGTGTTGCCTGATCAGCCAATTAACTAAAAGCAACAGGTACTGAAGGTTTGAAAGGGCTGCACATGCGCAGACCCTCAGCATGGTGGACGGCCACGGTTCCTAAACACACGAGAAGCTGCACTCACAGTCCGGTGAGTGACAGCTGTTCATATTTAACTAGTGATTTTCGACCTCTCACTCTTTACCATTTATTCCTACATATCCTATTGTAATCTTCACCATTATGGTACTCATAATTTACTTGTTTTTGAATTGGAGACCTAACCGTATGTTCAGATCTTCCATAGGAATGTAGTCTTCTTTTTTGATCAAAAAGCACCTGAGGCCTCTCTTCAACACGTGACCTTTTTCATATCTTCCCTTATTCCCTCCTCTATACTCTGTTCTGACATCCTCGATGTCATCATTTTTTTCTCTTTATATACATGTATAATGTTATGCGACCAGTATACATGTATTGGAAGTAAGAGGGCCAATACAAGTGAACGAATAGAGGAAAAGAAATAAAATTATACTACATGCCAAAAACTATCTGATCTTTTGTAAGTGCATACCCCTGAGGGGGGATATTCTTTGGATCCTTCACTTGGGATACAGTGGAGTTGCATTCTAAATCCTCAAGGTGAGTGGAACATAGTGTTTTGACAGGATTACACTATGTTTGTCTTTTTCCTTATTTTGCATATACTATTGTGAGGATACATAAGGAACTTTATGACATATGAGTCCGTTGGTCTGAGCCAATTTATATGTTGGGAACATTCAAGCTCAAATGATAGATGTTTTCAATCAATACAGAGGATCAGTTGTACGAATACTTTTTTATTGACATTTTCCATCGATATTCTTCCCTGTGGCTTTGAGCATTTTCATCAGTCGATTGTTTTTTCCTGTAACACACACATATCAACTTTAAATTTCAGTGTACAAATAAGCTATCAAGTATTTCTGTGTTATATGAAAAAACAGTCAGTATTTAACTTATATGCAAAACAGAACACTCATTTGCACCCCTTGCATTGTAACATGGTTTTGTCCAGGAGACTGAAATAAGGATCCTCTTCATTTAAGATCCTTAATGAATCATGCCCCAGAATCTGATTAGTGTCACGGATCTCAAACAGAAGTACAGCTAGGAGTCACGAATTTGGTGAAAACACTCTGTGTTTATTTGCAGAGAGGTATTAACAACAGGTAACAAGGAGCAGTGATAAATACCAGGTTCCAGCTGATGCAGAAAGTAGCATGAATGTCCAGAAACAATCAGGTAAGGACAACAGGAAATTACATCAGGATTGGACAACAGGAAAGGACATCACATGATGGGACAACAATAACCAGCCATGTGAGCTGGGGGAAACAGGTTTAAATGGACCACACCTAGGTGCATAGAATGATTGGTGAACAGGAAGGTTAACCCCTAATGCACACAATAGCAGCACCTCTGGTGAGTGGAGGTACTGCCAATACAATACAATAATAGGACAAAAAGGCAGGAGCTGCCATGCAAAGCAGCAAGTAGCGGATAGGCTGAGGGCAGATCGTGACAGTACCCCCTCCCTTAAGGGCGGATTCCAGACGCCCAATTATCAAAAATGTCTGAATTCATCGGAATCATAGTCCAGAATTGGGGGCCCGGCAGAAAAGTCCTCGTCCAAGGGCGGAAAGGCAAAGGAGACCATGCTAGTTGCTAATTCAAGAACTGCAGAAACTACTCTCCTCTTACGTCCTCCTTTCTCGGAATTGGGGCCTGAGCCAACTGAGTGGAGCACAAAGGTATCTCTTGGCCAGGTAAGATGGGTTGTACTGGTGATATTGCAGAGGCCCCGCAAGATGGTATAGCAGGGACAGTTATAAACTTGTTGAAAACTGCCTCAATAAAGGATTGAAAGTCCGATAAAATGGGGTGATCCGTCTCAATAAATGGGTTTGTCCAATCTAATGCCTCTCCCCTAAAATGGGATATTAGAAATAACACCTGTCTCTTAGGGCTACTAACAAGGCTTGGTGTGGAGGGGATCTTTGAAGCAAATAACCTCAGAAGGGCATTAAGTTGGGAAGGATGCCCCTCAAAGAAAGGTGACGGTTCAGACTTGGCATCCTCGATAACAGATGGCTCGGACTTGGCAGACGACTTGGCAGCAGGCCCGACAGGAGACCCGGACTGGGCGGCAGGCTTGGCAGCAGGCCCGGACTGGGCGGCAGGCTTGGGAGCTGGCCCGGACTGGGCGGCAGGCTTGCCAGCACTTTGAGAAGCCTGAGGGCAGACAGCACTTTGAGAAGCCTGAGGGCAGACAGCACTTTGAGAAGCCTGAGGGCAGACAGCACTTTGAGAAGCCTGAGGGCAGACAGCACTTTGAGAAGCCTGAGGGCAGACAGCACCAAGTGGTAACTCGGGCTCAACCACATGGACTGGCAACTCGGGCTGAACCGCATGGACTGGCAACTCGGGCTGGACCGCATGGACTGGCAACTCGGGCTGGACCGCATGGACTGGCAACTCGGGCTGGACCGCATGGACTGGCAACTCGGGCTGGACCGCATGGACTGGCAACTCGGGCTGGACCGCATGGACTGGCAACTCGGGCTGGACCGCATGGACTGGCAAATCTTCTGGAGCAGACTGGAGGGAAGGGCAGCGCCCCCTCTGGAGCAGACTGGAAGGGCAGCGCCCCCTCTGGAGCAGACGGTAAGGGCAGCGCCCCCTCTGGAGCAGATGGTAAGGGCAGCTCCCCCTCTGGAGCAGACGGTAAGGGCAGCTCCCCCTCTGGAGCAGATGGGAAGGGCAGCGCCCCCTCTGGAGCAGACTGGAAGGGCAGCGCCCCCTCTGGAGCAGACTGGAAGGGCAGCGCCCCCTCTGGAGCAGACTGGAAGGGCAGCGCCCCCTCTGGAGAAGACTGGAAGGGCAGCGCCCCCTCTGGAGCAGACTGGAAGGGCAGCGCCCCCTCTGGAGCAGACTGGAAGGGCAGCGCCCCTCTGGAGCAGACTGGAAGGGCAGCGCCCCCTCTGGAGCAGACTGGAAGGGCATCGCCCCCTCTGGAGCAGACTGGAAGGGCAGCGCCCCCTCTGGAGCAGACTGGAGCTCAGGAACAGAGACAGCGGCTGAAGACTCTGAACTGGAGACAGTGGCAGGAGACTCGGAACTGGACACAGTGGCAGGAGACTCGGAACTGGACACAGTGGCAGGAGACTCGGAACTGGACACAGTGGCAGGAGACTCGGAACTGGACACAGTGGCAGGAGACTCGGAACTGGACACAGTGGCAGGAGATTCGGAACTGGACACAGTGGCAGGAGACTCGGAACTGGACACAGTGGCAGGAGACTCGGAACTGGACACAGTGGCAGGAGATTCGGAACTGGACACAGTGGCAGGAGACTCGGAACTGGACACAGTGGCAGGAGACTCGGAACTGGACACAGTGGCAGGAGACTCGGAACTGGACACAGTGGCAGGAGACTCGGAACTGGACACAGTGGCAGGAGATTCGGAACTGGACACAGTGGCAGCAGGCTCCAAGCTGGAGGCAGATGATGTGACCTCAGAGCTGGAGGCAGATGATGTGACCTCAGAGCTGGAGGCAGATGATGTGACCTCAGAGCTGGAGGCAGATGATGTGACCTCAGAGCTGGAGGCAGATGATGTGACCTCAGAGCTGGAGGCAGATGATGTGACCTCAGAGCTGGAGGCAGATGATGTGACCTCAAAGCTGGAGGCAGATGATGTGACCTCGGCACAGGAGACAGAGGCTGGCACCACGGCACAGGAGACAGAGGCTGGCACCTCGGCACAGGAGACAGAGGCTGGCACCTCGGCACAGGAGACAGAGGCTGGCACCTCGGCACAGGAGACAGAGGCTGGCACCTCGGCACAGGAGACAGAGGCTGGCACCTCGGCACAGGAGACAGAGGGAGTGGGTGCCTCAGGACAGGCGGCTGGAGCTGGCAGATTGGGTCTCTTCGCAGAGAACAGGAATGCTGGAGCATAAACAGATTTGGAGTGCCGAGAGGAAACAACAGGAGATGGTTCAGTAAGCTGACGTGGTCTATGGACAGGACAGTCCTGCAAGAAATGTGCATTGCTGGCACAGTAGAGACACAGTTTGTTGGTTATTCTGCGCTGTCGCTCCACTTCGGTCAGATGGGGGCGTGGCCCACTTGTGAACCGGGCATTAGTTAAACTGCAGTTGTTAGTTAAATGCAAATTTGACATGGTATTATTGCAAGGTGTTGGCGGCACGGATTCAGCAGCAGACAGAGTTGGCTGGGTCAAATCAACAGTATTAGATTTCATTGAAACAGTCTCTGATAGTCTCCTAAGTGGGTCCAAAAGCAAAGTGGAAAATTTAGCCAGCTGGGAGCGTAGCAATATAATGTCCATTTGTAAGGTTTGTAGCAGTGGTAATTCCATGATTGGTAAAACAGACATGTTGCAAAAGACAAATGAAAACTTGATTGCAGCAAAAAAAGTCCCAGAATAAAACAAAACTTTCACCTGACTCCAAAGCTGTTTTTTGGGCTGGTTATACTGTCACGGATCTCAAACAGAAGTACAGCTAGGAGTCACGAATTTGGTGATAAACACTCTGTGTTTATTTGCAGAGAGGTATTAACAACAGGTAACAAGGAGCAGTGATAAATACCAGGTTCCAGCTGATGCAGAAAGTAGCATGAATGTCCAGAAACAACCAGGTAAACGGTAATGCAGGGTAGCAGAGGGTAGGTATTAACAACAGGTAATAAGGAGCAGTGAAAAATACCAGGTTCCAGCTGATGCAGAAAGTAGCATGAATGTCCAGAAACAATCAGGTAAGGACAACAGGAAATTACATCAGGATTGGACATCACATGATGGGACAACAATAACCAGCCATGTGAGCTGGGGGGGGAAACAGGTTTAAATGGACCACACCCAGGTGCATAGAATGATTGGTGAACAGGAAGGTTAACCCCTAATGCACATAATAGCAGCACCTCTGGTGAGTGGAGGTACTGCCAATACAATACAATAATAGGACAAAAAGGCAGGAGCTGCCATGCAAAGCAGCATGTAGCGCATTGGCTGAGGGCAGATCGTGACAATTAGTTGCTATAGGCAACATCTTCAATTTTTCAAACCCGCAGCTTGATACATTTACCCCATACACTGTTAAGAGATATGGTAATCAATGCAGCATGCTGGATCAGTTGCCTAGCAACAATAGCCGGCATCCTTTCTCTGTCAGGCAACAGCAGATTGCACCCTGACATACCAAGTGTATGGAGATCACCACCGCATAACAGATCTGTTACCAGTGTCCTTTCCCTATAAGTTGACAGCGGATTGTGCTCTTATGTGTTTAGGAATTTAAAGATCACCGCTACATGTCAGATCTATACCCTGCATTATTTCCCGGTCAGCGAGCTGTAGATTATGCTCTGATGTGTTTAGTTATGCAGTGGTCACCACCATACGTCTGATCTGTTGCTAGTATTTCTCCTTATTAAGCAGTAGTGCATTGTACTAAGTCTTGTGTATGTGCAGGATGTCAGCTGATCTGAACTAATTGCCTAATAATGAGAGACGCGTCTTCTCCTCCCATACAGGGAGCATCCAGTGTCTCTTCAGCTCTCAGTCTAGCATTGTTAGCTGTGCTATCACTTTGTACAGTCATGCAGCTAATCATGCCGGCTTTATTCAACCCTTGCTGTTACCATACCAATGCTAGTGATAGTTCCTGCTTGAACTTCTATCCTGATATGTTCTGTTCTCAATGTTAGGGTTGGATTATTTAAATAATTATCTGTCATCTCCTGCCCCTGACCTTGGCTTTCTAAATGGCTCTGCATATATATCTCTACCTGCCCTGAACTTTGGCTTGTTTAAAGGAAATACTATATTCTTCTACTCCTGACCATGGCTTGTCTATTACCCTGCATTATTATGCGCCAGTCTGATTCTCAGTTTACTCTGCTATTACCATCTAGGCTTATCACTACCTCCTACCATGTTCTGCCCACTCCACTGGGCAATAGTGATCTTAACAACTACTACTAATGGAGCTTAAGTCCTGGGGGCAACTGAGTACCGTGGAATGTATTTAGTTACTCAGAAAGAGGGCTGCTAAAGGTGAATATCTTGCAAAGAGGTTATAGTAGTTGAGGATCACATGCCATATTGCCCTTAATATAGTGCACTTATTGTTGCCATGAAGCTTGTGTATGTTAAGTATGTACTTTGGGAATACTGTTACATTGAAAGGAATGAAGCAAAAGGAGCAAACTAATTTCCTTTATATTTTAAACTACAAAATATAAGTTTGTTCACATTTCTGTTGAAACATGTTCACTTGGATAGCTTTTAAGATATGAAGTTTATAATGTACACAATGTACTTTTTAATCTAAGAACATAGCCTTAATATGTTATAAAAAAAATCCTACTGATATTCTTTACAAATGTTTCCTGTGTAAAACATTGTTTTGGGGTACTCCCAATTTTTTTCTACACTTTTCCCCATGTCCCATTTCTTTTTCCCTCCATCATACACAGCCCACGTTGCAATCTAGGAAAGAATAACAGATATATCCACAGCGGGTGTGAAATAAGACAGATGCTTGTAGCATGTTGTAACTAAAACAGGTTTGTGCACTTGAATCAATGTTTTTGGAGGCTTTTGGGGCAGCGCCTCTGGGTATAATGTTAGTGATCTAGATATGCACAAATGTATAGACACAGCTGAAGACAGCAATTTTAATTGCTTGTATATACTGCAGGCAATTAATACAGGTAAATATCTTACTTGTCAAAAACACTGAATAGTTAGATGTTAATGCAAATATACAGAACAAAATGCAAAAATATTGAAATAATCACGGGCTTCAAGGATCAATCAATAAAGCAGTTACCTAACCGCCAGATGCATAGGTATAACAAAGTAAAGATACAGTCAATGAGGTGTAGAAACTCCATACACCTGTAAAGTGGTAGCGATACAGTCAATAAGGTGTGGAAACTCCTTACACCTAATAGTCCTGAGAGTATCAGAGGCCGAGTGTTAGTTAAAGATGATATAGCCAGGTGAGTCCCCTGAATAAACCACAAGGGGGATGTTCGGGCAATGTCCTCTTATAATCCAGTGGTTCTGGTATAGCCAATTCGGATAAGGCAGATGCGTAGATGAGGTAACGGGACTTACCCTTAGGGAGTAGAGAATGCCTCCCATATATATATTCTGCTATGTCCAGCGATCCCCAGATGGTGTGGCGGTAGATACCTTGTGGTAGCGATGAAGTGGTGGTGTCGCGGCCGCGACTTCCTCCTAATGCGCATGCGCATGCGTCTAGAGTGAACTTGGTCTTTTTCTGTGGTGCAGCAAACAGAATCCATGGAGAGAAGGATAGATAAAGAATATATAGCGTGATTATCCAACACGTTTCGCCGGTATGGCTTCTTCAGGGACTATCATATACACCCAGGGCTGCCAAGAAGAATTCAGGGCCCGGGTACAACAAATTCATGGGGCCCCCCTCATAGTGAAGTAAGCCCCAAAATTTTTTTGCGCCGCCTTACGGCGGCGCAAAAAAGATTAGGTATATGGTCATATATTCAGGGGCGTGGCTAGCCAAACGGCAGTGCAAAAATTTTGGGAGGTGCGGTCATGCATTTGGGGGCGTGGCAAACGTGCCATTGGGGCGTGGCTAACATAAAAACCACTAGGCTCTCAATTCGCCGGAGCGTCACATATGTTTAAGCACTCCTGACTTTCAGGACATCTACCACCACAGGGTAGTATACAAACAATGCAGTGTGTACACAAACAGTTCAGTCTTGGCCTACACCTTACATTGGACACAACATTCACCAAAAATTGGTATTGTCCCTACTAGAATCACAACATTTCACACACTGTGCTGCTCTCTCCTACCTGTTCTTCTCACTTTCTCCACCTGTGGCTGCTGCTTTCTTTAGTTGTGGCTTGTCCGGATCCAGAAATGTTGAAGGACCTATTTTGAAAAAAAAATGGCTACATTTAGAAAATTACAGCCAGCCCCAGCGTTAAATCAATAGCACCCACGATTAATAATTAGGCCTTCCTCCAGCTCCAATATTACAATAATGTGCCCCTTCATCATCGCCATGCCTTATGATCACACTGTGCCCTCCATGCTGTTTTTGCCCCCTTCATCTGGCTCCCCTTCATCAGACTATACTATGCTGCTCCCCCCCTTTTTCAATCCCACTGTGCCATGCCTCCCCCCCCCCCCTTTGTAACCCCACTGTGTCATGCTGCCCACCATTTTTTAACCCCACTGTGCCATGCTGACCCCTGTTTATTAACCCCACTGTGCCATACTGCCCCGTTTTTTAACCCATCTGTGCCCCTCTCATTTTTTCACCCCCTCTGTCATGCTGCTTTCCCATTTTTTAACCCCTCTGTGCTCCCCCCTCAATTTTTAACCCCTCTGACATGCTGCTTTCCCATTTTTTAACCCATCTGTGCCCCTCTCATTTTTTAACCCCTCTGACATGCTGCTTTCCCGTTTTTTAACCCCTCTGTGCTCCCCCCTCAATTTTTAACCCCTCTGACATGCTGCTTTCCCATTTTTTAACCCCTCTGTGCCCCCACTCATTTTTTAACCCCTCTGACATGCTGCTTTCCCATTTTTTAACCCCTCTGTGCTCCCCCTCATTTTTTAACCCCTCTGACATGCTGCTTTCCCGTTTTTTAACCCCTCTGTGCTCCCCCCTCAATTTTTAACCCCTCTGACATGCTGCTTTCCCATTTTTTAACCCCTCTGTGCCCCCACTCATTTTTTAACCCCTCTGACATGCTGCTTTCCCATTTTTTAACCCCTCTGTGCTCCCCCTCATTTTTTAACCCCTCTGACATGCTGCTTTCCCGTTTTTTAACCCCTCTGTGCTCCCCCCTCAATTTTTAACCCCTCTGACATGCTGCTTTCCCATTTTTTAACCCCTCTGTGCCCCCACTCATTTTTTAACCCCTCTGACATGCTGCTTTCCCATTTTTTAACCCCTCTGTGCTCCCCCTCATTTTTTAACCCCTCTGACATGCTGCTTTCCCGTTTTTTAACCCCTCTGTGCTCCCCCCTCAATTTTTAACCCCTCTGACATGCTGCTTTCCCATTTTTTAACCCCTCTGTGCCCCCACTCATTTTTTAACCCCTCTGACATGCTGCTTTCCCGTTTTTTAACCCCTCTGTGCTCCCCCTCATTTTTTAACCCCTCTGACATGCTGCTTCCCCGTTTTTAACCCCTTTGACATGCTGCTTTCCCGTTTTTTAACCCCTCTGTGCCCCCCCTTATTTTTTAACCCCTCTGTCATGCTGCCCCCCCGTTTTTTAACCCCTTTGTGCCCCCTCATTTTTTAACCCCTCTGTCATGCTGCCCCCCGTTTTTTAACCCTTGTGCTCCCCCTCATTTTTTAACCCCTCTGTCATGCTGCCCCCCCCCCCCCCCCCGTTTTTTAACCCCTCTGTGCCCCCCTCGTTTTCCTCCCTTCACTTACCTTTTCTCCTCTCTTGGTCTTCTCTGCTGCTCTGTGCTCCATTGCTCCAGACTGACTGAATGCTGGGCATGACATGATGACATCACACCCAGCATTCAGACAGTCTGAATAGAGCACAGAGCAGCAGAGAGGAGGGATGCCGGCTCCGCGATCAGGTGAGTATGTTTTTTTTTTTTTTTTTAAACTAGCCTGCTCCCCCCACCAACGACCGAGCCCCCCCCCCCCCCCCCCCCGCCAAAAAAAAAAAAAAAAGGAAAGGAAAAAAAATGTTTGGAAAAAAAAAATTAAAAAATTAAAAAAAATCAGCAGCGCAAGGGCCCGGGCCGGGCCCCCTGACATGCCGGGCCCGGGTAATTAGTACCCGCTCCCCCCCCCTCTCGGCGGCCCTGTATACACCACTATCCCTGAAGAAGCCATACGGGCGAAGCCCCTTGGCTGGGGTTGTTTTCTTCATTGAAAGGAGAGCTCACACTTGTGGTCTCTCTGTTCTAGTTAAAACAGTTCAGACTGGTTGAGTATTTGAGAGGTGACATACTGTCTCTTTTTATTTATTTTTTAATATTGTGCACTATGTCTGAGAACCAATTTAATTATTTATTTATTTACTGTCCTTTAAAAAGTGTCAGACTTGTGAATGCAGGAGAAGCACTGAGGTCTATAAGGGATTGAGGGCTGGTCCTGTAACCCCTGCATGTTCTGCTATTATTGCAGTGGAAAAGGTTACAGCAATGGTGTTCAGGTGATAAACTATGGCTGGTCACACTTGCTTTGCAAATGTGTACAGCGTTGTCTGATTCACCAGTCGCTGTCATTTATTCACTAAATCTGATTGACAAATAAATTCTCTAGCATCGAGTTGCTGAAATTCAGCTGGATTTCCCATTTACACTATAAATTACCTACCAGGTCACAGTGCGTCTTCTATTATGTAATCATAACTGTAAACAATGAGATTCACATATTAATGTGTTTTTTATATTGAGAGTTAATTTACCAGGGTTTTTCTCATGCTAAGTCATTGGCTTTTGGAGTGTCATCTATTATACCATCACTCCGCATACGCATCACTACTATTTGATTTATACACTCTGCGCCTAGGGGGACCTATCTATATCTATCAGTTCTACATCAAGGGTTGGGACTACCCTTTTGCTCCCTGTCTCCCTGGCACCAACTCTCTCTATTTCAACACCTCTCTCATTAGGGAGCGCGGCAGCCACTTTTTTCTACTAAAACATGTTGTAGCTCTCACCGATGGCACTAGATATTTGAATGGTGATCTATATGTCTGAATAGTGTGTACCTACTGGCCAATAGTTTCTACTTACATAGGATGTCATTTATGAAGAACAATCATCCACTGTGCAGTACAAAAGTAACTTTGATCCAGCAACATGCCTTGATTTGCGCATCTGTCTAGATTTTTGTCAAAGCTCATGGGTTTAAGGAGCAACTTACCAGCTTTGCACAGGAGCAGACGTTTTACACGGGAGACGTTTGGCAGAGTAAAAGCTTTCTTTGGGAAGTACAGAATGGGTGCACCGATGTGTCTCATTTTGTGAAGCAAAATTCTTAATATGAAATAATGGTGTTGGAAGGTCCATGTTTAGGGGCAATTCTTGCTTGGTGGAAGAGTACATGGACAATTATACAATGCAAAAACACTCAGAGTTGGTGATCTTCGGGTCTTTTCCTATACTTTTAATGGGATTCAGTTTTATGTCTTTGTGTTGCACTTAGTGGCAAAGTAGATTTTCACGTGCATGCCAAGCAATTCAGTAAAATATTACTTGTCACATGTAATAAAGGCACTTCTAATGTCCTCTCTCTCTCATAAGTAATTTAAACCATACTTGAAACAAAACCAGGCAGTATTTTTTTGGTGAAAAACTGATTTATTTTATTGAAATCGGTGGTACAAAACTGCAGGAGGACGGACTTTGATATGTTATTTATAGTTTGTGGAGATTTTTACATCTCTCTGCACACTTTGATCTTCGATAAAACCATGTTATTATGCAAGGGGTGAAAATTAGTTTATTCTTTTGCCCATAAGTTAAATATTGGCTGTTTTCCATGTAGCACACAAATATAGCTTTATTTTTACACTGAATTTTAAAGTTGATCTAGAACATGTGGTATTCCAACTGTAAACCTGTCCCCACATTTTAAATTTACATTCCTCACCAATGCAACATGGTTTTGCCCAGGTGCAAAGGTACTCATTATTTTTGCTTTACTTTCCTTAATGAATCAGGCCCATTGTTTTGTTGGTGACTGAAGATTTATGTTTTAAATATTACATGCACTAAACTAGTTTTCCAATCTATGACTTGATTTTTCACACTGATAAGACTCCAAATGCTTTGTTAATATCATATAACAGTGAGGTATCTATGTATGATTTTGTAAATAGCCCTAGACTTTTAATATTGTGAGTGTTTTCATTCTTTCACTTTATTTCTAGTTTTCTGTTCAGTGTCTTTTTTTTATTACAAGACCATGTGTTGACATGCTGAAATATGCTGAAGCATAATAAAATCCCTGCTTCAATTTAAGGGGGGGATTCAATTGACAGCAAGTTGGGTTTTTTTCCCGCAGCGTTAAAAAAAAAAAATCTCCCGCGGGTTTTTGACAGCAATAGCGACCGTTTTGAGTTAGCGCAGCGGGGAAAATCGTGCAATTCAATGGAAAAAGAGGGAACACTGCCCCCGTGCATTAAACATTGTGTTTGTGAGTTTTTAGGGGAGTGAAGAGGGGTTTTAACTAAGGATGAGCAGGCTTGGATTCCGCTAATCCGAGCCCACCCGAACAGTGCGGATCCAACGGGATCCGAGCACTGTTCGGGTGCTTCCGGCCCCAAAGGAATCCAAAACGAGGCTATGACATCCAAGTCTCGCGTTGGATCTCGCGATACTCGGATGTCATAAATACTCACCTTGCGGCCGCCATCTTCATTTCGCCTGACATCAGGGAAGAGGGAGGGTGTGTAGGGTAGTGGTGCTCCTGCGTGATTAGTGCTCTGTCCTTGCTGAGTCCAGTGGTGCTTTATGCCTGTGTCCAGTGCTCTGTCCTTGCTGAGTCCAGTGGTGCTTTTGTCCAGTGCTCTGTCCTGCTGAGTCCAGTGGTGCTTTTGTCCTGTGCTCTGTCCAGCTGAGTCCAGTGGTGCTTTGGCCAGTGTCTGTCCTGCTGAGTCCAGTGGTGCTTTAGTCCTGTGCTTTGTTGTGCTAAGTCCATACAAATTTTATAATTATTAAAATCTCTTAAAAATTACTAAAAAAAATTAATTTTAAAAATTATACAAAATTAATAAAAAAAATAAATATTTAAGAAGTTCTAAAGAATAGGTACTGCAATCTATATTACATTTACTACGTTCATTGTTTAAGCAGTTCCAGAGAATAGGTACTGCAATCTATATTAGATTTAATACGTTCAATTTTTAAGCAGTTCCAGATAATAGGTACTGTAATCTATATTACATTTACTACGTTCATTCTTTAAGCAGTTCCAGAGAACAGGTACTGCAATCTATATTACATTCAATACGTTCAATTTTTAAGCAGTTCCAGATAATAGGTACTGCAATCTATATTACATTTACTACGTTCATTGTTTAAGCAGTTCCAGAGAATAGGTACTGCAATCTATATTACATTTAATACGTTCAATTTTTAAGCAGTTACAGAGAATAGGTACTGCAATCTATATTACATTTACTACGTTGATTTTTTAAGCAGTTCCAGAGAATAGGTACTGCAATCTATATTTCATTTACTATGTTCAATTTTTAAGCAGTGCAAGAGAATAGGTACTGCAAGCTATATTACATTTACTTCGTTGATTTTTTTAAGCAGTTTCAGAGAATAGGTACTGCAATCTATATTACATTTACTACGTTAAATTTTTAAGCAGTGCAAGAGAATAGGTACTGCAATCTATATTATATTTACTATGTTCATTCTTTAAGCAGTTCCAGAGAATAGGTACTGCAATCTATATTACATTTAATTATTATTATTATTATTATTATTCATTTTTATTTATAGGGCGCCACTAGGTGTCCGTAGCGCCGTACAGGGACAAACGAGATTACAATACGAGGTGAGACAGCACAGTACAGTAAACAATAATCACAGTAACTCAGTGAGCTCAAAGCACCGCTAGAGGGGCGGAGGAGGGGAGAGGGGAAGGTCCGCCAACGACGGAGTCCAAGAGGGAAGGCACGGATGACAGGGAGACCCCTAGAGGGGAGAGGAGGGAGCGAGAGGGGACGCGGGAAAGAGGGTCCTCAAGGAGGAGGGCTAAGTAGCTGGAGAGCAGAGTTAACAGTGGTGAAGACAGGAGGAGAGAATACCCTGCTCAAAGGAGCATACAATCTAAGGGGTGGGGTAGACAGACAGAGAGACACGGGGGAGAGATGGAGGAACGGAGGATAAGGATAAGGGGGGAGGAAGAGGCAGAAGAAAAGATAGGAAGTTAAGTGGGAGACTGGAAGGCTTTAAGAAAAAGGTGGGTTTTTAAAGCCCGTTTGAAACTGGACAGATTAGGGGAAGTTCTGATGGAGGGAGGGAGCTTGTTCCAGTGGAGGGGGGCAGCACGGGCGAAGTCTTGGATACGCGCGTGGGAGGAGGTGATCAGGGGGGAAGAGAGGCGACGGTCATTGGCAGAACGGAGAGGGCGGGATGGAGCATGAATAGAGAGGAGGGTGGAGATGTAGGGTGCAGTGAAGTTGGCGAGGGCCTTGTATGTAAGAGTGAGGAGCTTGAACAGGATTCTGTAGGGGAAGGGGAGCCAGTGAAGGGATTGGTAGAGGGGGGAGACAGAAGAGGAGCGGCAAGAAAGGAAGATGAGCCTAGCGGCTGCGTTAAGTACAGATCGAAGAGGAGCGAGATGAGAGTGGGGGAGGCCAGTAAGGAGGAGGTTGCAGTAGTCCAAGTGGGAGATGATCAGAGAGTGAATAAGACATTTGGTGGCATCTTGGGAGAGGAAGGGCCGGATGCGAGCCATGTTGCGCAGCTGGAAGCAGCAGGATTTAGCAAGAGAGAGAATGTGGGGGCCAAAGGAGAGAGAGGAGTCGAGGATGACACAGAGGCAGCGAAGTTGGGGGACAGGGGAGATAGAGGTGTTGTCGACAGTGATAGAGAGGTCAGAAGGGGGCGAGGTGTGAGGGGGAGGAAAGATTATGAGTTTAGTTTTGGCAAGGTTAAGTTTGAGGAATCGAGAGGACATCCAGGAGGAGATGGCAGAGAGGCAGGCGGACACCCTAGAGAGGAGGAAGGGAGAGAGATCAGGAGAGGAGTGGTAAAGGTGAGTGTCATCAGAGTAGAGGTGGTAATTGAGGCCGTAGGAGCTGATGAGTTCACCCAGGGAAGAGGTGTATAGAGAGAAGAGTAAGGGTCCTAATACAGAGCCCTGCGGGACCCCGACTGGAAGGGTGGACGGGGGGAGAGAGACCCAGAGGTGGTGACGGAGAAGGAACGGTCCGAAAGGTAAGAGGTGAACCAGGACAGGACAGGGCCAGAGAGGCCAAAGGACTGGAGGGTGTGGAGGAGGAGGGGGTGGTCCACGGTGTCAAAGGCTGCTGAGAGATCGAGGAGGATAAGAAGGGAGAAGTGGCCCCTGGCTTTAGCAGAGAGGAGATCATTGGTGACTTTAGCCAGGGCAGTTTCAGTGGAGTGAAGGGGGCGGAAACCAGACTGGAGAGGATCAAGGAGGGAGTGTTCAGAAAGGTAGGAGGAGAGACGGCTGCAGACGAGCCTCTCGAGAATTTTGGAGGCAAAGGGGAGAAGAGATATGGGGCGATAGTTAGAGGGAGAAGTGGGGTCAAGATTAGGTTTCTTTAGAATGGGGGATACGAGAGCATGTTTGAAGGAGGAGGGGAAGATGCCAGTGGAGAGGGAAAGATTATAGAGGTGAGCGAGGTGGGAGCAGGTGGTGGGGGAAAGGGAGCGAAGAAGGTGGGAGGGGATGGGATCCAGGGGACAGGTAGAGGGGGGGAGGATGAAATGAGAGAGTGGACTTCCTCACCCGTGGTGGGGCGGAAGGAGTGGAGGGGAAGGTGGCTAGGGGGGGAGGACGGAAAAGTACGTTCAATTTAATACGTTCAATTTTTAAGCAGTGCAAGAGAATAGGTACTGCAATCTATATTACATTTACTACGTTAATTTTTAAGCAGTTCCAGAGAATAGGTACTGCAATCTATATTACATTTACTACGTTCAATTTTTAAGCAGTGCAAGAGAATAGGTACTGCAATCTATATTACATTTACTACGTTGATTTTTTAAGCAGTTCCAGAGAATAGGTATTGCAATCTATATTACATTTACTACGTTCAATTTTTAAGCAGTGCAAGAGAATAGGTACTGCAATCTATATTACATTTACTACATTGATTTTTTAAGCAGTTCCAGAGAATAGGTACTGCAATCTATATTACATTTACTACGTTCAATTTTTAAGCAGTGCAAGAGAATAGGTACTGCAATCTATATTACATTTAATACGTTCAGTTTTTAAGCATTTCCAAAGTGTGTGTGGTTTAGGGGTACACTCATTAGTGCTGCATATAATGGAGTACAAAAATTTGGAGGATAAAGTAGGGAAAGAGCAAGACCTACTTCCTCCTAATGCTGAAGCTGCTGCCACTAGTCATGACATAGATGATGAAATGCCATCAACGTCGTCTGCCAAGGCCGATGCCCAATCTCCTAGTAGAGGGCATGTAAAATCCAAAAACCCAAAGTTCCCAAAAATTAGCAAAAAAAGAAAATTAAAATCATCTGAGGAGAAACGTAAACTTGCCAATATGCCATTTACGACACGGAGTGGCAAGGAACGGCTTAGGCCCTGGCCCGTGTTCATGACTAGTGGTTCAGCTTCACCCATGGATCTAAGCATTCTCCTCCCCCCCCTCTATCAAATTTAAGAGACTTAAGCTGTCATCAACAACTAGTCCAAGTCCAGCGAGTATAAGGGTTTTTGTGGTTGCGAAGCCTGACCTTCCCATCACTGTACGGGAAGAGGTGGCTCCTTCAACCATTTGCAGCACACCCTCTGAATATGCTGGAAGGATCACCCACAGTCCAGTTACAGATTTGGCTAATGAAGGTGTGAATGTTGTAGACCGGGAGGAGGATATTGATGTAGCTGGCGCTGAGGAGGAACTTGACGAGGAAGATGCTGATATGGTTATCATAAATGAGCCACTAGGGAGGGAAACAGTTGTTGTCCATGGGATGAAAAAGCCCATCGTCATGCCTGGTCAGAAGACCAAAAAATCCACCTCTTCTGTCTGGAGTTATTTTTATCCGAATCTGGACAACAAATGTATGGCCATATGTAGCTTATGTCAAGCTTAAATAAGCAGGGGTAAGGATCTTGGCCACCTAGGGACATCCTCACTTATACGTCACCTGAAGAACCTTCATAATTCAGTGTTTAGTTCAGGACCTATGGCTAGGACCGTCAGCAGTCCAGGGACACCTAAATCCCTTGGTCCTGTTGGATACATACCACCAACACCCTCCTCGTCAACTTCCTCTACGATCTCCATCAGATTTAGTCCTGCAGGCCATGTCACCAGCCAGACTGAGTCCTCTTCAATACGGGATTCATCCGAGGAATCCTGCAGCCGTACGCCTACTACTGCCACTGCTGCTGTTGCTGCTGGTAGTCGGTCATCTCCCCAGAGGGGAAGTCGTAAGACCGCTACGTCTTTCACCAAACAATTGACCGTCCAACAGTCATTTGCCATGAGCAACAAGTACGACACTAGTCATCCTATGGCAAAGCGGATAACTGCGTCAATAACAGCAATGTTGGTGTTAGACGTGCGTCCGGTGTCCGCCATCAGTGGAGTGGGATTTAGATGGTTGATGGAGGTATTGTGTCCGCGGTACCAAATCCCGTCGAGATTCCACTTCCCTAGGCAGGCGATACCAAAGATGTACAGAGAAATAAGAACAAGTGTCCTCATTGCTCTGAAAAATGCGGTTGTACCCACTGTCCACCTAACCACTGACATGTGGACAAGTGGTTCAGGGCAAATGAAGGACTACATGACTGTGACAGCCCACTGGGTAGATGCATCGCCTTCTGCAGCAACAGCAGCAGCTGCATCAGTAGCAGCATCTCCACAACGGCTGCTCGTTCCAAGGCAGGCAACATTGTGTATCACCGGTTTTAATAAGAGGCACAATGCTGACAACCTCTTAGAGAAACTGAGGGAAATAATCTGTCAGTGGCTTACCCCACTTAGACTCTCCTGGGGATTTGTGGTGTCAGACAACGCCAGTAACATCGTGCGGGCATTACATATGGGCAATTTCCAGCACGTCCCATGTTTTGCCCACACCGTTAATTTGGTGGTGCAGCTTTACCTGAAGAGTGACAGGGGTGTGCAGGAGATGCTTGCGGTGGCCCGCAAAATTGCTGGACACTTTCGGCATTCTGCCAGTGCCTACCGCAGACTCGAGCAACATCAAAAAAGGCTGAACCTGCGCTGCCATCACCTCAAACAAGAGGTTGTGATGCGCTGGAACTCCACCCTCTATATGCTGCAGAGGATGGAGGAGCAGCAAAAAGCCATTCAAGCCTACACAGCCACCTACGACATAGGAAAAGGAGTGGGGGTGCGCCTGAGTCAAGCGTATTGGAGACTGATTTCCGTGTTGTGCAAGGTTCTCCAGCTGTTTGAACTTGCCACATGAGAAGTCAGTTCCGACACTGCCAGCTTGAGTCAGGTGATTCCCCTAATCAGGCTGTTGCAGAAGCAGCTGGAGAAAGTGAGGAGGAGCTGGTAAATCATTGCGATCCATCAAAGCATGTAGCTCTTGTGGATGAAGCCCTTCGTACGCTTTGCCAGGATCCGAGGGTGGTCACTCTTTTAAAGTCAGAGGAATACATTTTGGCCACCGTGCTGGATCCTTGGTTTAAAGCGTATGTTGTGTCTCTGTTTCCGGCGGACAAAAGTCTACAGAGGTGCAAAGACCTGCTGGTCAGGAGATTGTCCTCTGAAGAGGACCATGACATGCCAACAGCTCCTCCATTTACTTCAACACCTGTGGCTGCGAGGAAAAAGCTCAGTTTTCCTAAAAGAGCCGCTGGCGGGGATGCTGAGAACATCTGGTCCGGACTGAAGGACCTGCCAACCATTGCAGACATGTCTACTGTCGCTGCATTGGATGCTGTCACAATTGAAAAAATGGTGGAGGATTGCTTTGCTGACACCATCCAAGTAGACATATCAGACAGTCCATATTCTTACTGGCAGGAAAAAAAGCCAGTTTGGAAGCCCCTGTACAAACTGGCTCTATTTTACCTGAGTTGTCCCCCCTTCAGTGTGTACTCCGAAATAGTTTTTAGTGCAGCGGGGAACCTGGTCAGTGAGCGCGAAGGAGCTTGCTTCCGCAAAACGTTGAAAAAATGATGTTCATAAAAATGAATTATCAATTCCTCAATCAAGAACAGCACTGCCCTCCAGAGACTACAGAGGGACCTGTGGTTGTGGAGTCCAGCGGGGACCAATTGATAATGTGTGAGGATGAGGAAGTACATACTGAAGGGGGCTAGGAATCAGAGGATGAGGATGAGGACGACATCTTGCCTCAGTAGAGCTAGTTTAGTTTATACAGGGAGAGATGAACAGCTTTTTTTGGTGTGGGGGCCCAAACAAACCAATCATTTCAGCCACAGTAGTTTGGTAGGCCCTGTCGCTGAAATGATTGGTTTGTTAAAGCGCGCATGTCCTATTTCAACAACATCAGGGTGGGTGGGAGGGCCCAAGGACAATTCCAGCTTGCACCTGTTTTTTGGCCATTATGTGCTCTTTGGGGCCTAGTTTTTCAAACTGCCATCCTGTCTGCCACTGCAGTGCCACTCCTAGATGGGCCACGTGTTTGTGCCGCCCACTTGTGTCGCTTAGCTTAGACATCCAGCTACCTCGGTGCAACTTTTTGGACTAAAAACAATATTGTGAGGTGTGATGTGTTCAGAATAGACTGGAAATTAGTGGAAATTAATGTTATTGAGGTTAATAATAGTGTAGGAGTGAAAAAAAAACAAAATAATTGATTTTGGCACTTTTTATGCTTTTTTAAAAATAAAATCAGAACCCAAAACCCGAAATCAGAACCAAAACCTTTCGTGGGGTGTTTTGGCAAAACAAATCAGAACCCAAAACCTCAAGCTAATCAGAACCCAAAAGTGGCCGGTGCACACCCTCCGTTTTAACGTGGTCATGTATAACACAAAAAAAAGGTTTTGCATACATTTCCGTACATTAGATTGCATTACACATTGTTAATAACTACATTGCAGTACTTTCTTTAGCATATTTTTTAATTGAACTATTTTTTACCATAGAATCATCTATACCATGTCAAAACACATTGCTACATTCATATTTGTGCCAAAAACATACAAAATAGTTATTTGTGATTTTATTTTTTTATTTTTTTTATGTTTATTTTATTTCATTATTTTTTCACAAGAAAATCAACATACACAAGTTAGGCATTAGTGATAAACATAAGTTTAACTTTTTTCCCCCACATTATTACATTATTTCAAATACTTTTCAGAGATTTGTTAATTTTAAAACACCCCAAAGAGGTGCGAGATAAAACAGCATATTTTCCTGTTTAACGCACCACGTTAAAAAACAATTGAATAGCTTTTAACGCGGCTGACTCTCGCACACACACACTATACTTTCAATAGATCTTCTACTGGAGCGCGAGAGGACCGTTTCATGAAAAAAAACAGCGTTAAAAATGGAATTGAATCGCGGGTAGAGTTAACCCGCTCAAAAATTATAAAAAACAGAGTTAAAATGACTTAACGCGGTGACAAACAAAAACTCGTGACAATTGAATACTCCACCAAGGCTTTTCTTTCTACATGATAACACTGGTAAAGTATAGAAAACTAAAGAATATTAAACCCTGTTTCTTTTCAGGGATTGATAAAACAGTAACTGAGGGTTCTATTTCTTGACTACCACACTACTGCGGGACTTTTACCTGCAGGGTTGACCAGTCTTCAGAATGTTCAAAATGTATCATGCTATATTGGTAATTATTGATAAAGTTGCCCAGTTTCCATATTTAAATAAAACCAAAGAATTTACCAATGACAATTTTTTTTACTTTTATCTATCCACAAATACATATTTTCAATATTATTTGTAACAATGTTTTCAGGTCTGACAGAGTTGAGAAAAATCATAGTATAGAGATTCTTTAAAAGGTGTTTAGTAGCAAATGTTTTGAACTGAATCCAGAAACTATCCATGAGGATAAAACTACATACAGTATTTTGTTGATTTGTATTTGTATCCATTTTATAATCCCTACTTAAAATGGCAATTTTTCTGCAATGTATTAAGGGCTATTTTGGGTTTCCACAAATCGGCATAACGGCTTAAATCAGTGTTTCTCAACTCCAGTCCTCAGGAGCCCTAACAGTGCATGTTTTCCATATCTCCTTGCTTAAGCACAGGTGTATTCATTACTTTACTATTCATTGTATACATTACATTCTAACAGATCCACAGGTGGTATAATTATTTCCCTTGTCATCTGGAAAGCATGTACTGTTAGGGGTCCTGAGGACTGGAGTTGAGAAACACTGGCTTAAATGCTTGTCTTCTACAACTCAAATTACTTTAGTGCCAACCAAAAAGCTTAGATGAAATTCAGCACTATGAGTAAAATTTAAGATTTAATGTGTTATATATCAGTGGCAGTAAACATTAATTAGTCCCCAGTGACTTATGTCTCAAAACAAAAAATATCTGACAGAATTTCAGCTTCCACAAGTAGCCAATTGATTTCTTTACCTGTGAACTTATTTTGAAGTAAAAGACTTCATGTGGGCCATATCCACATATAATTAAACCTGACATACAATTTGTCACAACAACAGACAGTTTCAATTAGGTTTCCTGTCTGTACATTAATCTGGAGAGTTATTAGGCTTGTCATAATGTGCATTTCAATATATTTTAGTGTACATGTAGTCATCAAGGAGGATTATTTTAATTTTAATTGCATTTAATTCCTTTAAATTAGGAAATATTTAACCAACACATAAAAACAAGTCTAAAAATAATAATAATCATTTTAAGCTGATAGTGTTATTTGCTTAGTTAAATAGACACAAATACATCAAGTCTAATGTTTTATCAAGTCTAACTGTATTGATTCAGAGGAATGTCAAACTAAAGAGGTGGTAATCCTTTTTTAACATGTATTAAAAATAGGTTAATCATTGGATAAATCACCCTAACTATATAATTAATTAGTTTCAAGTAGGTATTATTATTTTAATTACCTGCAAATGGTCCACAGCACTGTACATTACATTTACAGTAGTATACAATACACAGACAGCAACCATCCATAACACATTACATAAAACATAAAAAAAAATGATCTACTAAGATAGATATCTACTAATTTAAAAATTATGCACAGATAATGTGGTTATTAGAACAAGTTATTTATGGGACAGTGAGTGAGAGTAATGTCTAACGTGAAGTCAGCCTGGGCTCAAGAAAACAGGGCTTGGCAAGCAGGCCTGGATTTACAGAGGTTGATTAATAGTAGAAGGAGGACATGAGGAAAGAGAGCACTGATCATGAGAGCTTACATTGTAAAGGAAATGGGAAGATGCAAATAGGGTAGCACGTAGGATAGCATTCTTTAAAATAAATATATCTAATTTTAAATATGTTTAGTGAATCTGCAATAATTACCACTCTTGGTAGGGATACAAATTCCTTTCTATGTTCATGTTGACCATCACCACTCCTGCGTATGTAACTCAGTGCACTATTGTGTTAGAACCTATTTTGCTGCCATGAGGTTGCAAGTGTCTGCTTTGTGTCCATAGTTCTCTCTTCCCTCTTGTGCTCTTAATTATGACCAGAATTTGTGATTAATAGCATTTTGAAGCCAGGATGTAAGCATGTGTCCTTCTGGCCAAACCACTATTTCCTGTACACACAGACAGACAAATCTCTTTGCCTTTGTTCTATGCCACAGGATGTACATCTGGGGGTGAGGTCATCACTGGGATTTACTGGATGAGACAAGACTTTTGTCTTATAAGACCTAGAGCTAATATAGACTGTGACAAAATGAGTTTGATAACCCTGTGAGCATGTCTCATTTCTCACATAATGTGGATTATAGTACTTTTTATAGCCCATGCTGTTTGTTCCCCAGCTCACCAGACTACAACTGCATTGTCCAAGAACATGTGGCTAAGGGGACATTGTAGTTCAGTGTACATATGTATATTGTTTATTGTATATTGATAACTTGAAGTAAGGTTGCTATTCATTGTCTTTAAAGTGAAGCCAGGGGAATTATGGGTAGGGATCAGGTTGCCATGTGCCTGAGTAGGAAAACTAATTAGTGTCCATTGTTCTCACCAGGCTAGTCCAGACAGGCCATCTAACAGGGGAGGTTCTCTGAAAGGACAGCTCATCTTCACTCCCCTGTCCAACCCCCCCCCCCCCTAGTCCAGCATTGACCAATGGTTAAGTAGAATAGACGCAGGGGTTTGCCCAGGGAGGGGAAAGACTGTGGAAATTAGACCTGTGATATATAAGGAACAACTCCAGGGGGGAGGGGGGTCATGCTTGGATTTCATTCAGGAAGGTGCAAGATGGAGTTTTGAATTGTCGTTTTCTAACTCGAGTCTATATATGCAGCTGAGAGGGATCCATGGGTCATGAAGTCTGGACAGCAGGCAGGTGACTATATCTCCTTAAGTTATTGGGGTAAGGGACAGATGATGTGGTAAATCTGCCTGGCATTTATTTACTGTGTGTACATAATATACTAGTGTTGTTTGTATGACAATAAATATACTGTTGTATTTTTATAACTGCATTTTGCCTGAGTGACCATACGAATCCTAGAAGGTACTGAGTAGCACTGGGCCAGATATACCCGGTATCTTCACATTTTTTATTTGGTGGCAGTAGTGGGATCACTCAGTTCCAGGTCTTCTCTGGGTAGAGCTGCAGGGGAACTGTATCGTGATACATTCCAGGGCTCTGCAAAGCAGTTAGCACTAGAAACCAGTTACCACATTATCCTGAACTCACTCCTAAAGGCTTTAAGGTAGAAAGTGTCACGAAAAGCGTTGTGGGCTTTAGGCGAGGGAAGATGCCGCCTAAGGGCCGATTTTATAAGGGGAAGCGCACCCTGCCAGAGGAGAGCGGAAGATGGAACCGTGTCTCAAGGAGAGGAAATCACAGTGAGGTGATCCCTGGAAGTAAAATGGGTGTGAGCTCTAGGAACAAGAGAGCAGATCACAGCCCAGTGTTGAAAAAGTTTCCAAAGGAAGGGATGAAGCAGTCCAGTACAACCAGGAGAAAAGTGTACTGGGATGAAGGACTGTGGGAGTGTCTGCAGGGTGGGGATATGGATGTGTTGCAACACCCCACCACAATGCAGCACATTTTGGATTATTGGGATGAGGAGTGCCCAAAGATTATTATGTGGGAAGGAGCCAGTCTACAGGAGAAATTGGAAAACCTGTTGGATGTGTTCCTAATGTTGAAAGAGGAGGCACGTGCCTGTAATTTTCAGGATGAACCAGAATGGGATGATTTTACACATGAAGTTATTTGTACTATGCATAATCTGGCCAAGGGAGAATCCAGATACAACAATATTCAGCAGTACAAACCAGACGTAAATAGACTGTTACAGCACAGGAACATGCCTGATGAATCCCCTGCAAATGTATTAATAGAATCTGTCCCATTAGCAGATTCTACAGATCCACTAGAGACAATGAGTATGGAGGAGCTGATAGTGGAATGCCAGATCCGGGGTGTACCTTACCTGTACTGCAAACACATAGATATCCTCAAACGTTTGTTAAAAGATCAGGAGAATCCCATCAATGCCTTTAGTGTTTATAGGAAATGGATGCTCACTTTAGGTCCCCACATACCTCTCTGGGAACAAATGCAATGTCTGCAACAGAGTTTTGAAGAAGCAGAGGATGAAGTATGGCGGCAAGGATTTACGGACACTGAAATGTGGCAGGATCAGTGTTATCGAGTGAATACTGAAAAATGCCATTTGGAATATCTTTTGTCACACTCTAAAAAGATGGCTGCTCAGTCTGTTAATATGGGGGAGGTCCATCCCAGTGGATTATACACAGTTGCCCAAGCTACTATTTTGGGGGAGACTGGAGAAGAACTGCTTTGTGAGGATGTTGTACCTGTGACTACTCAGAAAGGATTAGGAGAAATTCTCCCATTTGGTGACTTGGATAGAAAAGAGCTACCAAAATTGGCAGATGAGGAGATGTTGACGGAGTGGGTGTCTGAGAGGGCTCCAGCACAGCAAGATTCACCAGCCCCACAAGTTTTGAAGCATTGCACTCCAGCTCCAAATCTGGGAATCCAGGACCCAATACCAGAGGCCTTTACTGGACCATCCACTTTGTTTTGCTGCCAGGAGGACAAGTCTGTGTCCAATGAGGATTCACACTACCCCGATGCGCCAGAGGCGAGGGAAGTAGTGCAACAGTTGGATGTGGTAGCAGGGGAGGGCAGATGCACACCAACATACTTACAGGGGCACCCACATGTGGTTTGGGATGGGGACAGAGGATTCCCCATAAGCAAAGAATTAATGGAGCCCCCACGCTTGCCTGCCACTGGGCAGTTGTCCCATGAGTGTTTGGGGGAGGGGGGATTGGATCTTGGCCAGAAACAAATGGACAAAGAGCCAGAAAGTTTGCCTGCCACTTGGCAGTTTTCACTTGAATATGTGGGGGAGGGGAGCATGGTCTCCAGAAACAGAGGACAGGCCAAGGGACTATTTGCAGTTGAGGGTGGATAAGGCACCCAAGGGGTGTTGGACTACAATTCTAATACAATGGATGTATGCACCGGAGTGGCCCAGTTTTATTGTTGTCTCATCTTATGACACAGGGCAGCATAAACCCCCACTCCAGCTGGGTGGGATGATATCCCTGCAGCCATGGGACCCTGGTGGGAGATTGAGGAACTGTGTACTGCTGTCTACCTTGCCATCAGACCCAGGAGAAACCACAGCAGGCCAGAGATTTTGGACTTGGGGGAGAAAGGTTTACTTGGAGCAAGGGAGCCACTAGGGAACAAGGGCTAAAAAAGTAGGGGAGGTATATGTGACGAAATGAGTTTGATAACCCTGTGAGCATGTCTCATTTCTCACATAATGTGGATTATAGTACTTTTTATAGCCCATGCTGTTTGTTCCCCAGCTCACCAGACTACAACTGCATTGTCCAAGAACATGTGGCTAAGGGGACATTGTAGTTCAGTGTACATATGTATATTGTTTATTGTATATTGATAACTTGAACTAAGGTTGCTATTCATTGTCTTTAAAGTGAAGCCAGGGGGATTATGGGTAGGGATCAGGTTGCCATGTGCCTGAGTAGGAAAACTAATTAGTGTCCATTGTTCTCACCAGGCTAGTCCAGACAGGCCATCTAACAGGGGAGGTTCTCTGAAAGGACAGCTCATCTTCACTCCCCTGTCCAACCCCCCCCCCCCCCTAGTCCAGCATTGACCAATGGTTAAGTAGAATAGACGCAGGGGTTTGCCCAGGGAGGGGAAAGACTGTGGAAATTAGACCTGTGATATATAAGGAACAACTCCAGGGGGGAGGGGGGTCATGCTTGAATTTCATTCAGGAAGGTGCAAGATGGAGTTTTGAATTGTCGTTTTCTAACTCGAGTCTATATATGCAGCTGAGAGGGATCCATGGGTCATGAAGTCTGGACAGCAGGTGACTATATCTCCTTAAGTTATTGGGGTAAGGGACAGATGATGTGGTAAATCTGCCTGGCATTTATTTACTGTGTGTACATAATATTCTAGTGTTGTTTGTATGACAATAAATATACTGTTGTATTTTTATAACTGCATTTTGCCTGAGTGACCATACGAATCCTAGAAGGTACTGGGTAGCACTGGGCCAGATATACCCGGTATCTTCACATAGACAATTGATGTCAATGACATTGAGGTCTATGGTATAGAATTTTAATAAATTCTATTGTAATAAAAGTAATAATAAACACACACAAGCACAGAAAATCTACATACAAACTCTATTAAAGTTTGGGTCTACATGTGTGGCTTATAACAATGCAGTCTAACCAACTATGTTTTCTTTTCATGTACTTTTCTTCTTTTTAAGCATTTCACGGTTTTATTAGCTATTGCAGCTGCTAGTACTCAGCATACCAACCAACTTGACATCCTTGCACAATGCAACAATATGCTTAACCCACTTCTTTTCAATTTCAATAACATAGGATGAATTAATTAACTGGAGTTAATGGAAGCTTTTAAAATCAATTAATTAGTTCAGGTTATTACTATCATAAAATAGGTGAGAATATGAAAACAGATTTCTATCACACTATGCAGAGAACACAAGTCGCCTTGCTCAGTCCTTTGACCGTACTAAATTACACTAAATACTTACAGAATCTATATATAATTAATTTCTGTATCCAGACATTATATCACAACGTATGCATAAAACTGTTATAAGTAACCAATACTCACAACGGGCCTGAATCAATAAGGAATGCATCTGGCTTTTTTGAATATATCCTCCAGAAAATCAGTCAGCGCATGCGCAGAGCCAGCTGGTTTAGGAGTGGAAAAAAACACTTACTACTACTTAAGATTTAGGGGAGTGAATGAGGTGGGAATTTAGAAAATGTACATTAAGGGCGTTCCTATGCATGCACATCCAAGTCAGCTTGAAACTGAAAATTGCGCTGGATTTCTGCCATATTTCATGTTCAAGGGTTTTAGAATAGTGTTTGTGTCGGGTCTGGTGGCATTACAGTGTTAAAATAAATAAATAAATGAAAAACAGTGTAGCCCGCCTCCCTCCCAAACAGATTATCCGTAGTGCTGCCATCCTAACACTAATATGTCCAGGCATGGGGTCCCCCACAATTTTATTACAACCAGCACTAGACTTAGCCAACCAGGGTGTGCGTCCCTCTGCCATAATGACAAAACAGCGCCAGGCTGGTCAACACGGGCTAGATTCCCAATGGAATACAACCCCCCCCCCCCCCAGGGTGGTGGGTGTCGGGTAATAAAAGTAGTTTTAATAATCCAGAAACCATTTTATGCACTACATGTCCCAGCAAGTCTGGGCTGCCGTTAATAGCTTGGGCATGCTGATGCTTGTATTCCCACAAGCACCAGCATACTCATGGCAACCAGGACATGCTGGCACTTGGGGAATCATAAGTGCCAGCATGCCCTGGCACCCAGGGACTTAATCCCATTGAGAACTTGTGGTCAATCCTCAAGAGGTGGGTGGACAAACATAAACCCACAAATTCTGACAAACTCCAAGCATTGATTAGACAAGAATGGGTGGCCATCAGTCAGTATGTGGCCCAGAAACTGACTAACAGCATGTCAGGGCAAATTGCAGAGGTCTTAAAAAAGAAGGATCAATGCTGCAAATATTGACTCTTTGCATAAACTTAATGTAATTGTCAATAAAAGCCTTGGACACTTATGAAATGCTTGTAATTTTACTTCAGTATACCATAGCAACATCTGACAAATAGGTCTAAAAACACTGAAGCAGCAAACTACGTTAAAACCAATATTTGTGTCATTCTCAAAACTTTTGCCCATGACTGTACACAGCCATTATCACTAGTAATCGCCATCAGATTTGTAGCTGGTGCAAGTGTTACTACTGAAAGTCATGTACGTTTCAGATGCCCAAAGCTTGAATTTGATGCTGGTGCATGCGCTTGAGCTTGGCATGCACTTACTGTACATTGACTACGTGCAAAAGATTATTATTTTAAATGTAGAAAAATAGAATTTGGCAGCAGATAAGAACTACTCTGTTACCTTCATAGTGCATGTCCTTTCCTTAAATATTCCCCACCTGCCCACAAGCTTCTCTATCACATGCAACCCTTCAACAATTTTTTTCTCACACAATGACCACCTTCCCTTTGCCCACGATCTTTTGTTTCTCTTTCATACATGTGGCACTGGATACGCTTATAGGTATAGAGTGCAGTGGCTGAAGCATGGACAGGGGACATGTGAGAGAAAAGTTTGTGGACAAGGGGGGCTCCAAAAACTTAAGCTTCTTCCCATATATACCCCAGAAGTCTGACAGGAATTTAAGTTTAATATGGGCCTGAGCTGGGCACTTTTGTTTTGTGACTGCTATGGGCAGCCTCTGCTTTTGATGTTATTCTATTTTATTAAACTTGGATTTGCATCAGTCGCTGGGGATGCATGGAATGGCCTGCTATTGCTGACAGCCAGCATTCAGTGTGGAATTGCCTTGGGAGGAAGAGGGGGACCCGGCCACTACCCCCTCCAGGATTCCTGTGCCTCCAGTACCATTGGCCCTGACCAGCAGCAGACCAAATCTAGAGTGCCTTTGGATCAGAACCGGCGCTAGCTTTTCTCTCACATGCCACTACATATTCCCACCAGTTTTTGTTTCAAATGTCACCTCATATGCCCACCAGGTTTTCTTTCACATGTCACGCCAGATGGCCACCAGTTTTTCTCTCATGTGTCAAACCATATGCTCACCAATGTTTCTCTAACATGCCACCCCATATGCCCACCTGCTTTTCTCACAAGCCCTCCAATATGCCTATCAGCTTTTCTTGCATGTCAGCCCATATGCCCACCAGCTTTTCTAAAATATCACCCTGCCCATCTGCTTCTCATACATGCTCCCAAATTTTTCCCTAACATGCCCCCAAGTTTTCCCTTACATGCACACCAGCTCTTTTTTTATATACACCCCTACCCACCAGCTTTTCTCCAACATGCCACCCTGCCCACCAGCTCTTCTCTCACATGCCCTCTGCACACCAAATTTTCTCTCATATCTACATCCCCCTGACCACCAACTTTTTACATGGGTTGAAGAAACACAGGAGCGGTGGGGGACATTGGGGGCGTAACATTATTTCATATGTTTTACAATATATCAAATGTTTTGATACTTTAAAAAAAAGCTAAAATTAATTTCACACTATCAAAATCCCTGTTCTTTTCAAATTTTCATACCAGCACTTCTAAATACCACTTCGACCACTGGATATATTATTGATAGCGGAAACCACTGAAATGCCAATGATAGGAGAGTTGATAATTATGAGACATTTCAATTTGTCTGATATGGACTGGGATCTACTAATTGATAAATCGGCCAGTAGTAGTAACATTCCAGTTTGCGTGTACAGAGCATCTCAACAATAGTTAGGGATTCAACTCTCAAGGAAAACCTAGGTTAAGTTCTCAAAATGTTTTGACAAAGTACCAAATGTGTCTATAAGAGAGAATTTGAGGTCTGGTAGCCATCAGTAAGTGTGATCTATTACACAGGCAGCAGTACAGCAAAACACACCAAAACATAGATTTTAGATCCACATAAATGATCTTTCAACAGAGAAATCATTTATATGAACCTCTGACAGCTTGGGAATTGATAGGTTGAGTGCAACAACAGATGAGTACACTAAAAAATGCATTATTAAATGCAACATAACTTTGTGCCAGATATGTCAGCAAAAGTATGTAGGAAAAACCAATATGGTTCTCTAAGGAAATGGCAGTTGTTATAAGCTAAGAAAACGGCACATCAAAAATAAACACAAGTTATTCAATTCAAGCTTTAACAATCTTTGTCATGATTACTGTCATTGATAGTACTTCTTAATATATATATTATGTGATAATTCTCTTGACATGTGTCATTGTTATGATTTCATTGTAACCTGTATGTATCTATTGATGCATCTAATAATTTGTTTGAAGAAAAATATATGACGTTAATTGAGAAGAAACTATACACAGAATAGAAGATGCTGAAGCATAAACAACATATTGCATAAATAGCAATAAATAAAAATAAAATGGTGAAAGAAAAAATGTTAAAAGGACAGTAGGTCTACAAACTGAAGAGAGATAAAGAAATAGCAAATTGCCTAAATAACCATTTTTTCTCTATAATTTACTGTTGAATTTACTGTTGAATATGTAAAGGAGCCACCTACACTAGAGAGGATATACCCTACTATACTGTAGACACAATTATACAGAAAAGGTGTTACTTGAACTCTCAAAAGTAGATAAGTCAAAGCTTCTGATAGTTAAAAGATCAAAGAGTATTGCTTACAGGTCTATTAATCAAATATTTAACCAATTGCTGCTGACTGGAAAAGTAATTTTACTACACAAAAAAAAGGCAAAAGGGAAGAATATGATAACTCTAGATCTGTGAGTCTCACAAAAATGAATGAAAACAGTAACAGTAAACAAATGTCAAATGCCAAAGCAGCAGGACTTTGCTACTGCAAAAATGTGGGGATTTTTTTTATTTCTTCACTAAAGTCATAGATCAGGGTTGATTGGTGGATTTAGGCTAATTATATTTTAGGCAATTATTTGATATGGTAATCCACATTAAATGAATTCACAAAATGAAAGCCTTTGGATTTTACTCAAATATAGTGGAATACATACAAGAGACATAGTTTTTTAGTCAATGATGTAAACTTAGATGAAGGTCAGATAATCTCAGGTTACCTCAATGATCAGTACTGGGTAGTGTATTCATTAATGATATCACTTGTGGGCTACAAGGGAAGGTATGCTCTTTTGCAGATGATACAAATATTTGTAACAGGATTGATATCCCAGAAAGGTAAAACATAAAATATAATATGGAGTGATTTAGAGAAAATAGAGGAATGAATGGAATGAAAAGAAACATAGAATCTTTAATACATCAAAATGTAAAATAACACATATGGACTTAACATTCTGAAAGCAGGATAAATAATGAAAAGTTATATAATGTCAATAACAAAAGAGGAAAGCCACCTAGTAGTTGTAGTCTTTGATGATATGAAGGTAAGTAAACAGTGTAGCTATGTGGTGGGAAAAGTCAGTACAATGCTTTGATTTATAGAAGGAGATATTAGTAGAAGGAAGAGAGGACTTATATTGCCAATATATAGTCCCTCACATAGGTCCTCACCTAGAGTATTGTGTCCATGTCTGTAGGTCTATGTCCAAAAATACATTAATAAAAGAGAAAAAAAGGAGAAACTGCAAAGATAAACATGATTGAGACATTCATATATATCAAAAGTATCCATAGAGTTCTGAAAGGCAGTTGTTTTAAAGATGATTTCTAGAACAACACAAAAGTGATAGGTCCATGAAAGTCTCAACAGTTGCGACAGGGACTTATACAGTAACAGAAATCAAGAATGCATGGGCCACCATCTACATAAAAGGGCAGATTAGATGGACCTATAAGTCCTTTTCTGCTGTTAAATGATATATCACCTAACTAGCTAACATACTTATAAAAGCAAAAACATAATTTACACATGGGTTAATTTGACAAATTGGAACTCCTCCATTTAAACATAAAAGCAAAAGCATCAGCTTAAAAGTATTTTTAAAAAAAATGACCTAATCAGTAAATAATGTCCAAGTGACCAAGGAATGTTCTATATTTGCATTACCATTTCCTCAAAATGCCACTTATAATATGGATAGTTTAAAGTTCAAATAAGAATAATAAAACAATATTTAGCATGCTCTTTGAAATTAAATAAAATATAAATGTATACCATTGTATCTAATGAATAGTTCTGACTATTCTGTAGTTATCTTTAACAAACAGTGGTTAAAGTAGAAGTTTATAAGTAGCTTTATGAAAAATGCAAGTAAATGGAGTTTGATAGTTTAAAATGAAGGCAGTAGAAGTGGCGGTATGGCATACTATCGTATACCAGCCCACTTCAACCACTGTTATCAGTAGTACTTTACATTCACCTAGCAAATGGTTTCAGATGCTTGTATTTGGAATAGCTTAAGATATCACTTTGACTTTTATAACCTCGGCTACTTATGTAGTACTCTCTTAAAATATATAAGTGGTCACTGTTGACTTTATTAATGTTTTTGAAGAAGCTTAGTTACCAAGCAAAAGCTTTCCATTTATTGTAGTAGCTGGGTGCTACAGTAAAGTATTGGAAAAAATGGATAAATAAGTTAATTCATTCATTTAATAATTTAGTTTCTATTTTAGTGAGCTAATAAAGTCCTACCAAATATGAGAGAAACTTCATATAATCAATAGCAAAAGGAATTTGTTAAAACTGGTTCTTTAAAAAAGATTTTAGAAAAATAGTTATTTTCATTTGGTTTCCTTGTAATAGTGAAGCTAGAAAACATTTGCATCCTGTTCTTCTTGCAGATGTGTCATTTTGCTATCAACCCTTTTGAAAAGTTATCTTCTATGGAACAGAGCTGAAAGCTTTTGACACTTCAATGCTTTCATTTTGATCAGGCGAAAGATAGCAGCACTTTAATAGCATTTAATAACCTTTATGACATTTCTGCAACATATGTGACTTTTTCAAGGATCACAATACAATACTATATTAAGAATTATTTAGGCATGTGCATGAGTAAGGTTTCAATTGCAAATACAGAGAATGTGTGCTCCTTACTATTTTAAAGAAATGCTGTAAATTGCTGTGTGAAATTAAATTTTATTTCTAAAGACCATAAAAGCAAGATCAGGAATAAGTGTTAATTGGCTCTGGCCATGACAGAATTATTAAAGAGCAGAATGAGCCTCCAGTAAAATGTACAGACAGAAGACAAAAAATCTTAAATAAAAGATCACAGATTACAGGCAAATAGGAAAATCCTTATTATGAATATTATGTTGCCTCCTAGTGTAATGTATAATTGAATGAATATGTAATAGAAGAGATTACAAATGAAAAAATGGCTGCATAGTACAATGAAAAATGCTGCTACTGTAACTTGAAAGTATATGATAACAGTAATTTCTTATGCAGAAGGAATAATAAAGCAAATTATAATTGGCATGTAACAAGAAGTTGCATCCATTAAGAATGTAAGAATTTTTTTATCTTGCACAATTTTAATGTGTTGAAACTCAATACATATATACAGTGGTTAAAGAGGAAATTTAGAAGTGGTCATAAGGAAACGGTAACTGAATGGCTGGCGTCTGGAGTCCCAGAACTTTTAGGGCATATGATAGTTTGAAATTAATTTTAGATGCTTTTTAACACTATGAAGTAAAATACAAAGAAATATTATATAGAGATGAGTGCTTCTGATCCGGAGGAATCTGATGGATCTGAATTTCGGGGTACTGAGACTAACCGAGTTATGACTTTTTCACTTTTTTCACAACAAATTTGGATCTGAATATGAAGCAAAATTTTATTTTTGGGCAAAATGTCAGATCTCGTGATTTTTGGATCAATATCTTATACAAGTTAACCCGTGCATGATACTCATGCATTCTAGTCAAATCAAGCTACTTAAGGTGTTAAAAAGGTTCTTGTCATGCATTTGGGCCTAGCCCAGGCCTCCTCAGGGGAAGAGCATTACTTCCCGACGCAAGCGCCCTTTTTTAACGTGGTTTTGTCCACATGTCACACCTCATCATTTTTCTCCATCACCTCATCCTTCATCTTCATCGCCACATCCTTCATCAAGCTACTTAAGGTGTTAAAAACTCCCCACTGTCACCCCCGGCAACCACCAGCCACTTACAACTGTCACTTCTCCTTCAAGAAATATATAGGTCAGTGCATAACTCTGCCCAGCAGGTGGCGCTGCAGCCTGTTTGTTTTTTTTCCACACACGCCACTAGGCATTTATATCTTATATATAGCCCTCCCTCCTGTTCTCAGCTGTCATTTTAGAAGTGATAGCATGTGGGTAGGATGTTTGCTGCAGTTCTGTTCTCATAAAGTCGCTTGTAGAGGGTTGGACAGGATGAAAGAGGCAATGTATGTTGAAATAGCTGTCATTTGACCGTATATATCTGTAAAAACAGTTTATTTACAGATCAGTCTGCATTATGGAGAGAAATAGTATATTAGTATGTTTCAATCTGAAAGATGTTGTGCAAGGGTCAATATCAGTGACAGGAGAAAAACCAGGCTGCTGTTTGACTATGAGCTGCACATCCAAGAAAACCATATTTCTTGCTTATAAAATCCCAAGTGTTTCAATTTGAATGCAATTATGTGAGAGGCAGTATCAGTGACATCTTTGCTACTAAGTGGCCAAAAAACAGGGTGCTTTTCAACTCTGAGCAACACCCCCCCCCCCCCCCCATCCCCAATAAAATATTTTTTTAAGAACCAAATGTATACATTTGAATGATATTGTGGAGTAGTGTCTAAAGAATTGCAAGATAATAGTCCCTCCTTTCCCTATATCATTGGGCATTCACCTGGTGTAGTGGCAGCTACAAGTAGCTTCAACTTCAAGTAGCTCCTTTACTGCTCTTGTCAATCATGGATCAGTCTATAGATCAGGAGCAACCCAGTAGTAGTACTTCCAAGAATATACTTTTTCTTTCTTTAAAAATAAAAAAGGTCATGTGGCAAGGAAGTGTAATAAAGCACTGTTTGTTGATCTCTGAGAGAACATTAGCTCTTGATGTAAGGATTAAGACAAAAGTTTCTGATAAATGTGGCGATTTGTCTAAAAAATGAAAATAGGTAACATTCCATATTCCAACCCACAGTGGCAAGAAGATGCTCAGAGTATGCCCACTTTTACTAGTGGCAGTTCTGCTATTGCTGTTACACATACTAAAATGCTCATTATAAAAGAGAGTGCCCAACACTGTCATGCATCTTCTGTAACTCCCCATGCACCATCCTCTGTTTCAGAGTGTAAGTCCATCACCTCCAAAACAGCCACATCAGTGCATGGAAAGAACTCTGAGGCTGAATAACAAATTGGGCGCTAAAAGAATCCTGAGAAGAGTCTAAGGTTGAGTGTCCATGAGTGCTATATGTGAGTCTAACAATTCAGATTCTGACACTGTAATTATAGAGCAGCCTCCTTCCAAAATTTCTCAGCCACTTTGAAATGTGAAGTTGAGTTGTAATGATAATGATTTATACATAGAGACAAGGGAAATTTAGAAGTGGCAGTATGGAAAATGTAATTGGAATTTAATTGAATGTAATTTGATTGTTTTATAATGAAGGAAGTAGGAAAAGTGGCGGTTTGGCATACCACAATGTAGACCCCCTACATCGATCACTGATGTGCTTTATATTTCCATCATCAATGCACCAGGTTTTAGTAGATTAGTTGAGGTCAAGTGACCATGCTATCAAATTCCAATGTAATTCCATTTCTCCTGAGTAGCAATAGTTCTGGTATTCTGAGAGGTTAAACAAAAAATTATTCAGTCCCTAGAAAATGCCAATGTACTATTCACTTAGCTATGTGGACAGACAATACTGGTCAAAGAAAAGACTACATAACCATGACAGCCTACTGGGTCAGGGTATCGCCAACATCAGCAGCAGCGCTGGTAGCTTCATCATCATCCTCCTACTCTGTTCAACATACTAGTGCTAGCACTCATTCACGGGCAAGCTACTCTCTGTATCGCTGGCTTCAGTAAGAAACATAATGATGTCAATCAGTTGGTAAAACTCAGGAATGTCATAGTAAAATGGCTCACCCCGCTAAGACCACCTCAAGATTTCATTGCTGGTAATGGAGCAAAAATTGTGTGTGCCTTACGACTCTATGAATTTCAAGAAGTCCCATGCTTTGCACACACAAAAAACTTAGTGGATCAAAATTTCTTCAAATATTATAGGTCAGTGCAGGAGATGCTGTCTGTGGCCTGTAAGAGCTCTGGGCATTTTCGACATTCAGAGACCGCATGTAGAACATTGCATCAGTTGCAAAAAGAAATAACATCTGCTATACCACCAAGTGAAGCAAGAAATAGTAACCAGGTAAAATTCCACTAGAGGACCAGCAACATGCCATCAAACCTACATATCAAGCCATGAGATAGGGAGAGGGGGGATATGTTACCTTATACCAGCACATTGGAGAATCTTTTCAGTTTTATGCGATAGACAAACCATTTGAAATTGTAAGAAATGAAGTGAGACCCTGAGTCAAGTCATACCCTTAATCAAACTGGAAAATCAGCTAGAGAAGCTAAAGGGGAGATGAAAGTAAGCCATTCTACTAAGTATGTTGGTTTTGTAAATCAAGATCTTTATTTTCTTCTTCAGGACCCAAGAGTTTGCAGAATCTTGAAATTGGATCACTATTTTGGCAGCCATGCTTGATCCTAGGTTTAAATCCTATGCAATGTATTTGTTTCCAACTGAAACAAATCTTCACAGATGCAAACAGCTCCTTGTGAGAAAGCTGTTGGCTCAAGTGGCACATCACAGGTCCCTTGCATCAGCTTCGCCTACAAATCCTACTGCCTGTAAAAAAATATACCTTTTCTAAGACTCACACTGATGATGAGTCAACACAGCTTACCAGTGTTATAATATATTAACATCTGGTTAGTCTTAAAAGATATGGCCAAATATTGTGTTCTTGTGTTGTGTTCTTTCTGACTTAGGCCTGCAGTACTTTTGTGCTACCAAAGGTGCTGCTATTATACCTGGACAATTTCTGGACCTGCTTCATCTGCTAAACCTGGTAATCCTGGTATCCTGTTTTATCTGCTATAACTAGTCATCCTGGTATCATGCTTCACCTGCTAAACCTGGTATCCTGCTTCATCTGCTAAACCTGGTCATTCTGGTATCCTGCTTCATTTGCTAAACCCAGTCATCGGGCTACCCTGTGCTACAATTCACAATTTGTGTCTAAGATTCTGTATTTATTTATTATACCTGCTATTCCTGCTATCCTGAAGCTGCTTCTATGAACTAAGCTTATTTAACCATTGACTGCACCTGTGTGATCCTTGATGGTAATAAAAACATTCTGTTTTCAAGTACTATTGCTCTCTCCGTGATTTTCACCCTGGTAATTCTTAACATATGAACTGGCTGAAACAAATTAGAGCCTGCAAGTTGCATGCTCCCTGTCCTTGTACAGGGGTTCCAAGTGTGCTGGCTTATGAACTCTTTGTTTGGTGATCCAGAGACCATGTCTGAAATCCTTCAGTTTCAGATGCTTCATTCTCAAATTCCACAAGTCTCTACATTATTACTCAATTTCCTCAAACAGCTTCCTGTTTCCATTCCATGTGGATCCTGCACAAATATTTCTTATGGAGCAAATTAATTCTTCTGGCAGAGAGAACGGATATACTGCAGCACATCATTCTGAGTCTTCATATTGCTATAGAAATACTTGTTGTCCGGCACCTGCTCAAGGCCATATGGCCCCTAACACTGAGAATTTCAAACCTGCATGACACCTACATCCCTCTTTGCCCAAGCAGGAACACATGCACAGAAGGAACAACCACCTGTGCATTTATTGAGCCAGCTCTGAGCACTTTCTGGTGCAATTACCTTTATGTAGGCACATATCATCTGCAGGTTATCCCAAGAGTCCTCTCTTGGGATAACCATTTAAGCATTTTAAAGACACCTACCCTCCAGCCTGTTCCAGAGTGGGTCCTGTTCTTCAAGCATGTTCCAGAAAGGATCCTGTCTCTCCAACCTGTTCCAGAGAAGTTCCTTTCTCTCCAGACCATTCAGTCAGAGATGTCTTACAGTAACGTTTCACCATAGATGCTTTACTGTACAGTTCAGCCGGACCTGCCTTACAGTACTGTTCAGTCACAGCTGCTTTACAGTACCGTTCCACCGGGGTTGCCACATAGAACTGTTTAGCCAGAGATGCCTCTTGGCTGTATCTGGTCAGAGGTGTATCAAAGTGCTGTTCGGTCAGAGTTGTATCAAAGTGCTGTTCGGTCAGAGGTGCTTCATAGTGCTGGGCATTCCGCTTTGTGTTCCCAGTCCGGGCCTTCTACCAAGTTTGTTTAATCCGAATCTTCTATCAAGTTTCCTCAACCCAAGCCTTCCAAGTTCTGTGCCCAGGTCGAGCCTTCTACCAAGTTTTCTTCATCCTAGCATTCTGCCAAATGTGCCCAGTCTGAGCCTTCTGCCAAGATCTGGGCCCAACCGGGCCTTCTGCCAAGTTGTGTGCCCAGCCCGGGCCTTCTGCTGAGTTGTGTGTGCAGTCTAGCCCTTCTGCAGAGATGTGTTCCCAGTCCTTCTGCCAAGTTGTGTGCCAAAATCGGGCCTTCTGCTATGGGTGCCCAGTCTGAGCCTTCTACCAAGTATGCCCAGTCCATGCCTTCTACCAAGTGTGCTCAGCCAGAGCCCCCTGAGATATTTGCTCAGTTTGAATCTGATCTATATGCTCCATCCAAGCTTCACCCTGTCCCAGTTGGGGACTCCTGTCCCTCAGTCCCAGAGGGAGAATCCTCTCAGACTGCTGATTTGCCTGAATTTCAACCATCTACTTTTGATGGAGCTTGGCACAATTCTATGCCCTTACAAAGTTTTGTGTATCAGACTTTTTCTTTAATCAACAATATCAAGTAGATTTCATGTTGTCATATTTTACAGGAAAAGCTTTGGAATGGGCAACCCTCTTTATTGAGACCAGAGATTCCATTCCTTCAGATACACTAGTTTATTCAGTAATTAAATAATTTTCCCAATCAATTGCAGACCCAACCTGCAGTTCATCTGTGCCATCCTCTATACAACCAAGAAAGTCAACCTTGGAATTACCTGTATGTGCTGTCTAATTTGAACAACCTTGTGTTCCCTAAAAGAAAAGGGAATAATATGGGGCTTCTGGATCCAAGCTTTCCTTGGGCAATGTTTCCTATATATTTTCCAGACTTTGGATATCAAGTGGGAATCAATGATGAACTTACAGTTACTTGCCTGATTCCAGAGTATGATTCTGACCTTTCACAGTGATCTTTAATTTCCTTGTTTGTGGAATTTTTGGAATCTACTCCATAAAAGGGGAGGGGGGGCTATATTAGGACTCTTTTTTCCGTCATTATTTCTGAATTAGGCCTGCAGTACCTCTGTGCTACCAGAGGTGCTGCTGTTATGCCTGGACAGTTTCTTCTTGTCTGCAATGGGTTAAGTCCTTATCATTTGAGCTGGATCATGATCACCTGTGCTGGCCTTTATTAGACTGCTTTTTCCAACAGACTAGAGACAGTTAATATGTCTCTGCTGCTGGTTTCTGTGATTTTCCTGTTTGGATTCTGACTTCTTCCTGGTATTTGACTCCTGCTTTGTGCCATCATCCTGCACTTAATCCTGTAACCCAGATCAAGGCATCATTTGACCTTGCTCCTGCTTACTCCCTGGTATATTGTGGATCTTCCAGCTTCTGACCCCTAGCTTGCTTGACCCTCTTTTTTCCTGATTATCCCATGGATCATCCAGTGCCTCCTACCTCCTTGCTAACCTGTGCTTTGTGCCTCCTGACTAACTTGGTAATTCAGTTTCCTTGTGTCTGCACTTCATCTGCTAAACCTTGTAACCTGAAACGGCACTTCACCAATTGTGCCTGATATCCAGTGTCTCTTGCTTCATCTGCTAATCCTGGTTACCCTGGTCATCCTGCAATCTTGTGCTGCAAATCACCTTTTGTGTCTAGGACTCTGCATTTATCCATTATACCTGTTATTCCTGCTATCTCAAACATGGTGATGAAATATGCATGCCATTAAGTATTGACTGCACATACTAGCTTCCTGTGTAAACTCTGTTTATAATAAATACACTTTTGGTTCAAGTATTATCACTTTCTGTGAAATTCCTATTGGAAATCCGTAACATTGAGCAGTGGTCTGTCCTTTTCACTTGGCCAGGACTTTCTCTATTGTTAAATGTATTGCTGAATGTTTATCAGCTAATGGTGGGTATTTCAACGTAACTGGTTAGCTGGATTTTAAAAAAGGTGTTTTTAGTGTCTCCCAGGGGTAAATGTATGAACCTCCAATTTCTGCAAGTCGCCTGAAATTAGCGTCTTTGCAGTGAATATTTAAAGCGGCGATGGCTTGTAAATGCAAGATTACCTTTACAAGCCATCGGCATTTAAAATATTCACTGCAAAGTCACCGATTTCCAGCGAGTGGCAGAAATCAGAGGTTCTTACATTTACCCCCTCAAGAATATGGTATTTCAGCTAAAATCAGGATGTGGTAGCAATAGGTCTCTCTTTCTGTAGGTGGCTGCTTAAGGCTTGTTTCACACTTTCCATACTTCCCCTCAATCTCTTGCCCCCTCTATTTCTCTCTTACTCCTACTGCTAATCACATCCCTTTGTTAAACCTAGTACTTTTGCCTTCCTTCAGTTTAGTTCAAAAATATCTATTTCTTAAAAGATTTTTACTTAAGTGAATCCTGCCTTGTTAATTATTTTCTGTCTTTTACACTCTCTCCTTCATTAATAGTTAATGTTTATCTCCTTCTCAGATCTTCCTTTGTTAAACTGTCTTTGCTGCTCTGCCCAATATCTTGCTCCTCTAATATCACACTGGCTTTTCTTATGCGCTGCTTGCTCCTCTAACATCCCATTTATTACCCTTACATTCTTACTGAATTATACTGTTCCTAATATTGATTTCTCTTCCTAGATTGGGTGCTGCAATGTGGCTCTGGCCACGGCCCTCCTTCTTTCGTCTCTCATCAAGGCTAACTGACCCTCACCACAAATTATGACTTTATTCAGGTGTTGATTGGTTCACTGTGGCAAAGTGGCAAACGACATATTTCTTTTCATGTTTACTGAGGTCTGAAGTCGAGACCCATGCCACTGAATGGCTTTTTGTCTATACCAAGGTAAGATATACGCAATTAGCAATAATCATCTGAATCCTCTCTAAAACTGAAGCAACACTTCTTAGTTTACTCAGTTGATAATTTCTTTGTGCCGCCATCTCTCAGTGCTTCCCAACACAAACACAACCCAATGGGGATTTGACACTATGACAAAATTTCAAACATTATAACTAGAAAAACTCTTTGGGTGCCCTTAAAGATAAAACACTCTTTTTACATCTATTTGAACAAACCCTTCACCCTACTAGCAAGAAAGTTCCAAGTGAACGATAAAGCCAAATTCATACGGGCCATTTGAGATCAAAATCCATTGCTACCTCTGATACTAACTAAAAATTTAGAGTGCTATAATACGTTCCTAATGACAGCTCAGACTAAAAGACTTTTACAAGAGGAAAATCTACCTGCATTATCTGAGGTTTAAAATACTCAACTAATCATGCTAATTAAAATTAACAAAGTTATTGCTGTAATCAATAATTTCCTGTCTTGTTTATTGTAAATATCACCTCACCGCCCTCCCTCACTCCTATCTTGCCCACCTTCTCTCTATTCTCAATGCGGCTGCGAGACTCATCTTTCGTTCATGCTGCTCTTCCTCTGCTTCCCCTCTCTGCCTAGCTCTGCACAGGCTCCCTTTCCCCTACAGAATCCTCTTCAAACTTCTCACCATCACCTACAAGGCCCTCTTCCATTTCACAACCTTATATCTCTAACCTCCTCTCCACTCACATTCCCGCCCGTTCCCTGTATTTGGTCAATGACTGCCTCCTCTCCTTCGCACTGATCACCTCATCCCATGCCAGAATTTAAGACTTCCCCCGTGCTGCCCCCCTCGACAGGAACAACCTCTCTCGCTCTATCCGTCTGCCCCCTAATCTGAGTACTTTCAAACAGGTTGTCACGGGCACTAGGAGTCTTTACCCAGGGATCACCAGGTGGTAGGCTTACCAGAGCAATGTAGATGGTAATAGGGTACTCTGGTAGCAGGGTGATCACGGAACAGGCAATAGTAGATGATGAGATGCTCAGGAAAGTCTATGACTAGCAGCACTGGTAATATGGAGGTAATAATACACGAGGAACTGTATGGACAAGGGCATGTGAAGGTAGTCAGTGGTCTGCGATAGCAAGTTGTACCACTGCTATAGTGAGGAGGAATGTCCAACAGAAACGAGGAGGTGATGAGAGTCAGCGGTCTGCGGATAGCAGGTGGTACCGCTGTCTGAGTGAAGGAATGGAATCCAAGTGGAGGTATCCGGGAAGTCAGTGGTCTGCGGTAGCAAATTGTACCACTGCTATGTGAGAGGAATGGAACAGGTGATACAGGAACAGGGATCAGTGGTCTGCCTTCAGCAAGTTGTACTACTGAATATATATGTGAGGAGGTGTACGGGGAGAGACTGCAACACAGGATGTACACGGGCACCTTAAACACGATCCACAGTAATATGCACAATATATATAAATGACTGAACAGGTCTGCAAATGTAGAAAGTCTCTGAAGTAATCCAGCACAAGGTAACACAGTCAATGATGGCAATAGACTCAGCGGATTGCAGACTCCAGAGGAGAACCAACACAGTCCAGCAAGATATGCAATACACCAGCACAGTCAATGAGAAGTATGCATACCGTGGTTCAGAAGTAGGCAGTCAGATAGGAGTGCAGCGATACCTGAGCGGCAGGAGGCCGGCAGGATGAGAAGTCCCTGGATGTATGAGGCAGGGGTCTAGTAGGTGCAGCGCACAGGTAGGTAGACCAACAGGGACACGAATCCACAGGAATCAGTAAAACGTGGAACTGGACTCATGGAGGACCCAGGAGAATGGAGATGATCTAGCAGAGGAGTAGCTGATGAGATACGAATCCAATGCTGACAGGAGGGTAGAGACCAGCGGGACACAGGAAGGCGTGGAGAGCGGATCAGCAGTAGATGGACGATAGTGCTGGCAGCAGCAGCAGGACTCTGCGGACACACGGAGGTAACCAGTAGCAACCAACAGGTGCCAGTAGCGATGGAACACGGGAGAGCAGAGTAGACCAGGAGCTGTTGATCACGGAGAGTAGCGGATGGCAATAATAGCAGCAGTCTCGAGGAAACACGGGAGAGATGAGATGAGGCTGACGTGCACAGGAGCAGCGGATAGGAATCAGCTAGCAGTCACGATGATGAACACAGGCGAGTTGCAAGCTGGAGACTGTAGTGCACGGAGGCAGCGGATAGGAATCAACTCACAGTCACGATGATGAACACAGGCGAGTTGCAAGCTGGAGACTGTAGTGCACGGAGGCAGCGGATAGGAATCAGCTCACAGACTTGATGATGAACAGGTGAGCTTGTGATTTCACTGCTTTTTTGATTTCAAGTGCTGTTTTTGTTTAAAGTGTGGAGTTGGTTCCATTAAGGATTGCTGTGCTGTGCTGAGAGAGTGATATAGTTTGGGGAATTATTCTGTGTGTTTATTGAACGGGATTCGTTTTTCTGTGTGTTTATTAAGTGTTTTTTTTTTTTTTTTTTTTCCTTCTCTCTGTTAGAGCTAGTGGGTGTGGTTTAATTGCATAGTTGATACAGCTGGTTAGTGCAAGCTCTATTTAACAGGAGGTAGCAAGCGATTTCATTGAGCTTGTGATTTCACTGCTTTTTTGATTTCAAGTGCTGTTTTTGTTTAAAGTGTGGAGTTGGTTCCATTAAGGATTGCTGTGCTGTGCTGAGAGAGTGATATAGTTTGGGGAATTATTCTGTGTGTTTATTGAACGGGATTCGTTTTTCTGTGTGTTTATTAAGTGGTTTTTTTTTTCCTTCTCTCTGTTAGAGCTAGTGGGTGTGGTTTAATTGCATAGTTGATACAGCTGGTTAGTGCAAGCTCTATTTAACAGGAGGTAGCAAGCGATTTCATTGAGCTTGTGATTTCACTGCTTTTTTGATTTCAAGTGCTGTTTTTGTTTAAAGTGTGGAGTTGGTTCCATTAAGGATTGCTGTGCTGTGCTGAGAGAGTGATATAGTTTGGGGAATTATTCTGTGTGTTTATTGAACGGGATTCGTTTTTCTGTGTGTTTATTAAGTGTTTTTTTTTTTTTCCTTCTCTCTGTTAGAGCTAGTGGGTGTGGTTTAATTGCATAGTTGATACAGCTGGTTAGTGCAAGCTCTATTTAACAGGAGGTAGCAAGCGATTTCATTGAGCTTGTGATTTCACTGCTTTTTTGATTTCAAGTGCTGTTTTTGTTTAAAGTGTGGAGTTGGTTCCATTAAGGAGTTGAATCCAGGAAGGGGTTTAATCTGGTAAGTGGCTAGCAAAGGTTAGTACTCTCAAGTTGACTGTAGGCTATAAGAAGTTAGGTTAGCCATAATAAGATGAGTAGTAGCAGGCTTGATGATCTCACTCAATGCATATCTTGTCATATGTATGCACACTTGGAGCAAGTGTTCCAAGGTTTATACCTCTGTGAGAAATGTGAGCAATTGGTCTCTTTGGAAGCCCAGGTAACTGATCTAAAGCAGACCATTGCAACATTGAGAGACATCCCAACCTGGAGCAGAGTTTACAGCTCACCGTTGATGCGTTATCTGAGCAGGGTGGAGCAGAGACAGAGGAGGATGCACAGGTAGGCAGCTGGGTAACAGTTACTAGGGGTAGCAGAGGGAGGAAGAGGCAGGCCAGTTCTGAGCTAGGCAATCCCAGCAGATTTGCCAGATTGGATGAAGATACTGTGGAAGGCAGTTCAGAATTGGTAGAGTTGGATGACACTGCTTCCTCTAGCAACCAGGGGAATGGTCTCTCCAGCAAAGAGGGGACCAAAGTTACTCAGGGACCCAGGCAGATTGTGGTGGTAGGGGATTCAATTATTAGGAAGGTAGATAGGGCAATCTGTTACCGGGACCGTGCATGCCGAACAGTGTGTTGTCTCCCGGGTGCTCGGGCTCAGCATATTGCGGATCGGGTGGACAGATTGTTGGGAGGGGCTGGGAATGACCCAGCGGTTTTGGTGCATGTTGGCACCAATGACCGAGTTAGAGGAAGAAGGGGTGTCCTAAAGAATGATTTCAGGGACATAGGTCGCAAACTTAAGGCAAGGACATCCAAGGTAGTATTTTCGGAAATACTACCTGTGCCACGCGCTAGTCCAGGGAGGCAGCGGGAGATTAGGGAGGTTAATGCGTGGCTAAAAGATTGGTGTAGGAAGGAGGGTTTTGGATTCTTAGAGCACTGGGCTGATTTCTCGGTCAGTTGCCATCTTTATTGTCGTGATGGATTGCACCTGAATGAGGAGGGGGCTGCAGTGCTAGGGGAGAGGATGGTTAGAAGGTTGGAGGAGATTTTAAACTAGGCTCCGGGGGGGAGGGGCAAGCAAGTATTTATGGGATAGACATTGAGAGTAGTAAGGAGGAATTTAACAAGAGTAAAGGGGGTGGAGAGGGGGGAAAGGGAAGCATAGCCGATAAGGAGCGGCCCTTTTTAAAGCAAAAAGAAATACCTAAGGGAGGCAATAGACTTAAGTGTATGCTTGCAAATGCAAGAAGCCTGACAGGTAAAATGGGGGAGTTAGAACTAGTAGCAATAAATGAGCAGTATGATATTATAGGTATTACTGAGACCTGGTGGGATGATACACATGACTGGGCAGTTAACTTGGAAGGCTATTCTCTCTTCAGGAGGGATAGGGTAAATAAAAGGGGAGGAGGAGTATGTCTTTATATTAAGCCAGAATTAAAACCAAGTATTCAGGAAGTTATATACGAGAATATTGGTGATAATATAGAGGCATTGTGGGTGGAAATATCCAGCGGAGGAAAAAGTTCAGAGAAGTTTCTGATAGGGATATGCTATAAACCACCAGATATTAGTACGATTGAGGAAGCCCAACTTCTACAGCAAATTGAAAAGGCTACACAACTAGGTCAAATTTTAATTATGGGGGATTTTAATTATCCGGACATTGATTGGAGTACTGAGACCTGCGGTACAGCTAGGGGAAATAGGTTTCTGAGCACGCTAAAAGACCATTACATGTCCCAATTAGTTGAGGAACCAACTAGGAAGCGGACTATACTGGACCTAGTAATAACAAACAATGTAGACGTAATATCAAATATTCAAGTAAAGGAGCACTTGGGAAACAGTGATCATAATATGGTCTCATTTGAAATTAGTTTCCAGAAACAACAGTATAAGGGATCAACTAGGACTTTAAACTTTAAAAAGGCAAATTTTAATATGCTAAAGGAGTCTATAAAGAGCATAGACTGGGACAAAGCCTTTGAAGGAAAAAATACGGAAGAAATGTGGGCTGTCTTTAAAATGTTGTTGGAAACATACACGTATAAGTTCATTCCTATGGGAAATAAATGTAAAAGAATTAAGTCTAAACCAATGTGGCTAAATAAAAAGGTAAGGGAAGAAATGCAAAGGAAGAAGCGTGCATTTAAATTGTTTAAGTCTGAAGGGTCAGAGGAGTCCTTCCATAGGTACAAGGAATGTAATAAAACATGCAAAAAGGAAATTAGATTGGCTAAATTAGAAAATGAAAGGCACATTGCAAAAGAAAGTAAGACAAACCCCAAAAAGTTTTTTAAGTATATAAATGGCAAAAGGATTAAAAAAGATAATATAGGACCACTAAGAAGTGAGATGGGTGAATTGATAAATGATACTAAGGAAAAAGCAGAGATATTAAACACGTTCTTTTCTTCAGTATTTACCAGAGAGGAACAAATGGCAGGAGTAATACATAAAAATGGAAATGAAACCATGCCATTAATTAATACTTGGTTGTCAGAGGAAGAAGTCCAAAGGCGACTGAAGAATATTAAGATAAATAAAGCTCCAGGTCCAGATGGCATACACCCAAGGGTCCTTATGGAATTAAACTCGGAAATAGCTAGACCGCTATTCTTAATTTTCAGAGATTCAATCTCATCAGGCTCAGTACCAAGGGATTGGCGAATAGCAGATGTGGTGCCGTTGTTTAAAAAGGGGACGAGATCACAACCAGAGAATTATAGACCTGTAAGCCTGACATCAATAGTGGGGAAACTACTGGAAGGTATTTTAAGGGACAGTATTCAGGATTACTTGGTACGCAATAAAATTATTAGTGGGAATCAACATGGATTTGTGAGGGATAGGTCATGTCAAACTAATCTAATTAATTTCTACGAGGAAGTTAGTGGGAACTTAGACATGGGCACGACAGTAGATGTGGTCTACTTAGATTTTGCAAAGGCCTTTGATACAGTGCCACACAAGAGGTTGGTTTACAAAATAAGGGAACTGGGTCTAGAAATCAAAATTTGTACTTGGATCGAAAACTGGTTAGAGAATAGGGAACAGAGAGTTGTGATAAATGGAACATTTTCTAATTGGTCAAAGGTCTTAAGTGGAGTTCCTCAAGGTTCCGTGCTGGGACCACTCCTTTTTAATATATTTATTAATGACCTCGGTGATGGTTTAGAGAGTAAAGTTTCTATTTTTGCAGATGACACTAAACTCTGTAAGGTAATAAAATCAGAGCAAGATGTAGCTTCTCTACAGAGGGACTTAAATAAACTGGAGGATTGGGCGGCTAAATGGAATATGAGGTTTAACACAGATAAATGTAAGGTTATGCATTCAGGGATCAAAAACAAGAACGCAATCTATAAATTAAATGGAATTAATTTGGGAGAATCTATAATGGAAAAAGATTTGGGAGTGCTCGTAGACAGTAGACTTAGCAATAGTGCTCAATGTCAAGCAGCAGCTGCAAGGGCAAACAAAGTATTGGCATGCATAAAAAGGGGCATAGATGCAAGGGAAGACAGTGTAATTTTGCCACTGTATAAATCATTGGTAAGACCTCATCTTGAATATGCAGTACAGTTCTGGGCACCACTCTATAAAAAAGATATTTTGGAACTAGAAAGGGTTCAGAGAAGGGCGACAAAATTGATAAAGGGTATGGAGTCATTAAGTTCTGAGGAAAGGTTAGCCAGTTTAGGCATGTTTACTTTAGAAAAGAGGCGCCTAAGGGGAGATATGATTACTATGTACAAATACATTAAGGGTCAATACAGAGAGCTTTCATGGGAACTTTTTACCCCAAGGACCATACACAGGACTCGTGGTCATCCCCTAAGGTTAGAGGAGAGGAAATTTCACAACCAGCAAAGGAAGGGGTTCTTTACAGTAAGGGCAGTCAAGATATGGAATTCATTGCCAGGGAAGGTTGTGATGGCAGATTCAATAGATATGTTTAAGAAAGGGTTAGACAAATTTTTAGCGGAAAGGTGTATCCAGGGATACAACTGTTAATTTAAAATAAAGGATAGTAGTGGATATAGGGTAAAAATTGGATTGCACTATTGAGTCTGGGGGGATTTTCAAAATCGAAACAGATGGGCGGTTGCCTACTCTGGATTAATTTCAAATATAAGTGCAGGATCGCAGGAGATCCAAAATAGGTTGAACTTGATGGACTGGTGTCTTTTTTCAACCTCATCAACTATGATGTGGAGAGAAGACTGTAGTGCACGGAGGCAGCGGATAGGAATCAGCAAACAGTCACAATGGAATATGATAGCGTTGAAGTGGTATAGAAGACTGTAGTGCACGGAGGCAGCGGATAGGAATCAGCTAACAGTCACGATGATACAGTTGATGGTAGAAGTGGTATGAGAACCACAGTAGTAGAAGTGGTTTGGAAACCACAGAGGTAGAAGTGGTTTGGAAACCACAGGAATCAGCAGCGCTGAATACACGAGGAAACACAGGAACACCTTCAGAGACTCATGGGGAATGAGACTCCAAGATCAGGCAACGTGGTGTTGACCACAGGTGCTTAATATAGGGAGTGTTGCCTGATCTGCCAATTGAGTTAAAGGGACATACACTGAAGTATAGGAAAGGGCTGCGCATGCGCAGACCCTCAGGATGGAGGACGGCCACGGTTCCTAAATGTCCGGGAAGAAGCACTCACAGTCCGGTGAGTGACACAGGTTCTCAAAACCCATCTCTTCCTCAAAGCCTACCAGCTATCCACCTAACTTTCTCCCGCATTGTTCTCCTCAACTCCCTCTTCCCTGTCTCCTCTTCCACCTGATCCCATTCACCTTCTCGTCTTGTGCCTGCTGTTTGTTTCCCTCCCTTTTAGTTTGTAAGCTCCTACGAGCTTACCATTTCTTCTTCTCCAACGTCACTGTACTTGCTCTGCTTGGAGCTTTTGGAGTTTTGGTTCTACTTGGTTTTACTTGTTTTGCTCTGTCTTACCCTGTACTGTTTTGGTCTACTGTCTCTTTTTGTATTTATACAGTGCTGCGGAAACCTTGTGGCACCATATAAAGATTTATTATTATAATAATAATAATAATCAAGTGTATGAAAAAAATGAGTTGTCTGGTCCACATAGACCAATACTACAGTAGATTTCATTAACTTATATGTACAATGGCTTTTTAAATTCTTATTTTGAGGGATTGTTCATACTCCAGATTTACTCATGGCACATATTGCGTGAGCTATAGGCAGATTTCCTTTCCAATAATGATCTAAAGATCCTTCACATAGTATTTGCAAATCACCTGAGCTTAATGTTAAGTTGTTTTTGACCCTCCATAGGATTTTGACAATACAGACTGGAATTTGCTAATCAAGTTTTATACTAATATTGTATCCGTTACTATTTATTCATGCCCTCCAGGCCTTCTGTCATCTTTCTTAATCAAAATAGCCACATTTTGTTAGTGGGTTTTAACATCACTGTAGGGACTCAACAGAGATTTACAATTTATTTCCTGTTTTCCTTTTCTCACATGGTAACAAAAAACAAATGGTTTTTTGCTGATGATGTCATTTTGACACTATCACTTCCATTGACACATCATTACAAATCTTCAATCTCTGCTATTGAAGTTTGCAAGAATGTTAGGATGTTAGTACATTGCAAGATTTTAATCCTATGGTACATCCAAATGGGGTTACATTACTGAAAACTAATGTTACTTGGTCCATAACTAGAAAAACATATGGTAATCTAATGGCTAACTATGACTACATTTGCAAACATAAATATATGCCTCTTATTACCAAATATAGTTATTACGATATTTGTTGTTTAGGGAGAATCACATCAATCGAAATTACATTTCTACCATTGCATCTCTATTTCTTTTGTACATTGGCACATTTTGTATTTCTTAACACACTTAAACAACCTAGAGATTTGTACCTCTCTTCATGTGGTTGAAAAAGAAGACTAGAATTCCATTGTCTGTTATGACCTGGGCCAAACATCAAAGGAGTCTAGCATTCCTTGCCCTACTGTCTTATTATCTTAAATTGTACAACTGCATTCTCTGAATAGCATGCCATACATAGATATTGAACATCGTCTTCTTGATCAACTGAGATTATAGTCTCCATTTTGGCTTTTTCAACATAGCAGACCATTGCATTTGAAAATGTCTACAAGAGTGAAATATACATATCGTCAGTGGGGCAATTATGCAGCTTGGTGTGGTTTGATTAGATATCCCTCAGGTCTTATGCAAATAGTTCAGAATTTAGCATTTACCTGAATTTACTTACCACATATTTAGTTAGATGGAGGAAATCAGGCATTATCACTATTGAACTTTTTATTGACAAAACCTATATATGTACATTATGACTTTTTGAAAGTTTTCTTTCCCTGACTCTGAACAAATTGCCTAATTACAGATTAGGCATTTAATTTTTTCCAAACTATCTCAAACCAAAGAGTGAGCCAAATCCCAAGGGTAGTTTGACTATAGCTACCTATTAGCATGGGGCAGCTAAGAGAAAAAAAATTGGACTCTTTATCTATCCTGAACCTGAAATGTTTTTCTTTGTCCCAAACAAACTGATCAGCACTGTTATAGACTGTTTCTTAGTCCACTTTTACTAGCTTCCAGCTCAAGCCTTGCAGGCACTTGGAGGAAATCTTAATTATCTGCATTTATGGAGATTCATATTAAAATAAAATGTTTCCAAGCTATAGAAAAAATTACCACTTCCCAATTGAACCAAGGGTACCATGGTTCCAATATAAAGCAAGTTTTCATGAGGCATTGATTGAGAGATAAGGTTACATTATTGATTACCACTTTTGTGGGAGGTCTTGATCTTTGTAATTTCATTTAATTTCAACTCTCTTCTTTTTCTTATCTTTCACTATTTTGTATGTGCGATAGTGACTTCCCTTTTATTGTTTTATCTTGTCTATATTTAGATTTACTTTATGGCAAACATAATATTTTATTTAGTATTCTCCATACTTAAACTTTTATTAGCAATTTCAGAGCCATTTTCATGTTGATTTTTTTTTCCTAATACCTAAATTAAAAATGTCTGAGTGTTGTCACAATTTCTGGATCATTTAAAAGGCTTATATTGATTAAGTAGTAAAACCAATGAATGATTTAATGTCTCAACATATAAAGTTGTACCATTTAAATTACTATCACAACAGTTTGCATCTCTTACTGAGAATCCAGTCATCAATTTGATCATTAAGGAAGTCTCTATGGAAAATGAACAAATCTACATAGTAACTTATATAATAGATCATAAAACCAACAACATGATAACTTGACAACAATTTAGAACATGCCACATTGTTCTCTCTCTGCTGTCGACTCCTCACCTCTAGAAGGTAGCATTTCATCATAACTGTGACTACTAAAGCTGGAAAAAGAAAACATATGGCAATACCATAGTACCATTGGGGGCCAGGAGCTATTAAGCACAGGTCACGCTAAAGCATGGGCACCTTAAGTATGGCATTATAAAAGAAACCTAGCTCAGAAAATAATATCTCACAATTGCAACCATAGCACATATGTAATAAATGGTGCGCTCCAATGCATAATACATAAAATTAAATTAAATTTGCAGATGAAGCGCATGAGTGAAAACTGCCAGATCTGAAACAGCAATACTGATTTTTTTCACATTGAAATAATACAAATACCATATTTTGCAAAAGGACACATCAAACTGCCTGAAGGAAATGTTAGATGTGGTTTTCATAGGTGAGATTGCTGAAGCTTAATGCTAATTAAGCATTATGCTTATTAAAAGGGCCAGAAACCTTTCTGCTACTGAGGGAGTTTGAAAATGAAGATGATTGGTGAAATGGTTGGTGTGTTTGGGTTGGATTGCAAAATCTGGTGGAGGAAAGGGTTAGAAAGAGGGAGGACTAGCAGCAGCAGCAGCATGTGCTGCGGATAGTCTGCAGAGTGAGGTTTTTCACCCAAGGTTGTCCCTGGAACCCCTTAGATCAGGAGGTCATTCAAATGTTTTGCCTGAATTGGAGGAACCTCCTGAATCTTTATGAATAGGTGAAGGGTGATTTGGAGACTTTCACTGCACATTCCAAAGCAACTTCTGCCTGCAAAAATTAGTATGTACTTTATACTTCATGGCAACCAGATCATTTCAATCTGTGTAAGCCCAAGTGGTAGGCATTACACAGGTGACATTTTCAAGGCACATTTCTCAAGTGTTAAGTGCACTTCAAAGATTATTGCATGTATCTATCTGCTTCCGAAGCCAGGAGGCATAATGGCATGAGCTAAAGCTATTATTCTATCTCAGGAATCCCTAATGTCTTGAGAACGATAGATCGCAGACATGTTAGTATGAGGCCACCTCACCAGAGAGCAAAGATATAAATAAATCACTCTCTCAATGTGTAGGTTCCCATATACAATACTTGTCCCTTCAGTCCCAGCACCCCCTCTCCTTCCTCTCTTCATAGCATTCCCCAAAACTGAAACTAGCAAACAGTAACTACTGTAACAACCACACCCCACTGACACAGACACAGCATAAAGTACAAAAAATACACACTGTAAAAAAAAAAACCAAATAAGTGCCAAGACAAAAAAATTACTAAACCACTTTCAGAAATCACTAATAAGAATTATTAACACCTATGCAACTCTTCTATCCTATCTCCTCTCTCCTATGGCCCTGATCAAAGCTATGAGGAAATGGCAAGTTTTTTAAAGGAGTCGCAATCCCGAGTGTTTTGAGAGCTAATACAAATCCGCACAGTAAAATGGCATGTTTGCAACACAAACGAGTTTTGGGAATGAAAAATGGTTTCCTGTAAACCGCAAACAGTTTGTGGCAATCAGTCATCTGGTTTAAAACATTGCAAACCGCCATACATCAGTTATTAAATTTGTCAGTTTGACTCTGAAGACTGCATGCAAAGTGTTTATCTACCTCAAAACAAAATAAAATTATTATTGCAAATATAATTTTATTAATTAGGAATATCAGAGATGACCAATTTCCAGTCATCTCTGATATTCCTGTGAAGTTTCAGCATTATTTGGTTTGTACCCTTTATCTGCATTTTGATCAATAAATATCTATATTCTTTATCACATCCTGGGCTTCATAGCTGTTACTTACTTTGAAGCATGACAGGATGGTCCCCTCTGGCCTATTACACTGGCCAAAGCTGCAAGGTAGTGGGCAGAGCACTGGTATTGGAATATTGAGTCCCAACCTCAGAACAGCCAGATAAAGGATGAGATTTGATCTAATCTGGAGGTCACAGGAATTACAGCAGAGGTAAATTGTTGTCATTGCAGGAACTTGAAGCAGTGATGTTTTATTAGCTCAAGTGTCCTAATAAGGACAGTTTCACACATCAGATATCGCTGGGGGTTCCCCTTCCGTCTCTATCTTTGGCACCAGAACCAACAACTGTCAGCTAAAAGCTTAGGCGAAGCACGGGACCTCTTGCGAAAGATTGGATTGAATCAACAAGTCTCTTCGGATGCTCCTCAAGCCCTTGCTAACGTGGTGGGCCCCGCCACACCGAGAGCACAACGGCTTCCTCGTAGAGACTGGTCAACTGTCCCTCGACACTCTAAACCGCAATCTGCGGATCCCTGACCGGCAAGTTCCCGTCCTTGCTCCTTCCTCAAAGTGTGGCCGCACTTCCCTCTATGGGTCTCGATGTGGTCCTTGTTACTTCCTGACATAGTCCTATAATTGGACACAGAACTCAAGGCTCAAGTCAGATGTCCCCACCCTTCATTTCCTACTACACTAAAACTATAATGTTGGTGCTGGACACTGTAATGCCTTTTACTATCTGTTACCTTGTTGCTGCCTGACCCCTGAGAAGGTGGGTTGTTGTTCTTTATATCTTTTAGGTGAGACGAGACACTGACGAGGCGCATACTACAGCTCCTGCTTTTGCCACCGATAAAAGCTGTGATGCTTTGTTCTAATTGTCTCCATGTTGTATTCACGGTTTTTATGATGTTTATTTGTTTCTCTTTCTAAAGCTCTTTTATTGGGCCACACTTGGTGGCTTCACAAGTGTCTACTACAATATGCCTAGTGTTATTGAGTTATTTCCTACCTCATATATTATGTTTATTGCCAATAATTATGACCTTTGTCTTCTCTCTTCTTGTACTTCCCCTTCTCCTCATCTACCGTAGGGGTTAGTAATCTCCCTATTCCCTCCTCAGTCCCCTCCCTCCCAATAGGTCATACACACTAAAATGGTCTCTCGAATTCCCCTTATGGGTCCCCCGGCCCTCCACTTTCTTCTGTGGTTGCTCTTAGTCTACCACCCCCCCTTAGAGCCTAGGGCTCTACGCTGGTCCCCCTGATGGCCTGTCCATCATGTCCTATCCTCTACCAGCATTTACGACGAGTGGACTTTGGTACACTATGTCGATCCCCTTGTTCCCTTAACCTTTGGTCCCCCCCTCCTTCTCCTCACTGGTCACCACCTTCCATGTCATTCCCTGTACACTCTTCCTTTTTTCTCCTCTCCCCTGACATTTCTTCCCTCTTCTGGTCTCTAGCGCTCCTCGCATTGATTTTCCTATGACCCTTAACCTTATCTCCTATAATGTCAAAGGCCTCAACTCCCCTCAGAAACGGGTTAAACTCCATTCCTCTCTAAAATCCCTTAAAGGGGACTTGATATTCCTACAAGAAACTCATTTTGTCCACCATCTCCACCCCGAGCTTCGATCCAGAAAAGTTCCATTGACATTTCATGCATGTGACCATAGGCAGAAAAAGCGTGGTGTAGCAATTCTGTTTGCGCGTCATTTAATTTTCGAACTCCATGATTCTCATAAAGATAAAGAAGGTAGATTCCTGATTCTCATAGGCACTCTGAATAATCTCCCCTGTACTCTAGTGAACCTCTATGCACCCAACACCGGCCAGCATAGGTTCTTCAAAAAACTGGGTTCTTTGTTAGCGCGTGTTCGTCAAGGTGAACTTATGGTTGCTGGTGACTTCAACGCTGTTTTAGCCCCGACCATAGATCGTTCTTCAGGCCCCTCCTCTTCTCCCTCGAGGAGAAATGCCCACACCACAACCGCCTTACAGGCTTTCCTGAAACTCCATAACTTATACGACTCATGGAGAGTATTGGACCCCCTGGCTAGGGACTATACCTTCTTTTCTTCTCCCCATAATACCTATTCCCGGATTGATATGATCCTGCTCAGCCACGACCTCACTTTTAAACTTAACTCCTCCCAAATCTTTCCTGTTACCTGGTCCGACCATGCCCCTATTTTTGCTGTACTCACCTCCCTTGCTCACCGCCCTCCTAGAGCAACCTGGAGAATCAACGAATCACTCCTACATGATAAAGATACCACTGCTCACCTACGTTCTCTTCTCTCTGAATATTTTGAGACGAACGACACCCCTGATATCTCCCCTATGACTCTTTGGGACGCCCATAAGGCGGTAATACGGGGTCATCTTATTGCCTTGGCGTCTCAGACTAAGCGAGTCCGTTTGGCTAAAACTATTCAACTGACGGACTCACTGAGAGCTTTAGAGCAACGCCACAAATTGAACCCTAATCCCTTGGTCCTCCAGGAAATTGCTTCTGTCCGTGGTGAATTAAATCACTTGCTGTCCCACCAGGTTGCTAATAAACTGAAGTGGCTCAATCAGCGCTACTACGAAAAGGGCGACAAGGCCGATAGATTACTGGCCACCAAACTTAGAGCTAAGATAGCGGCCCGGAATCTCCTGGCTATCAGGGACTCCAATGGAGTTTTACACTATGACCCTCAGCGGATACGTGCTGCCTTCCAATCCTATTACACTAAACTTTATAATCTTCCCCAACCGTCTGATCCTTTAGTCTCCCACCAACACTGGCAGTTGATTGAATCTTTTCTTTCTTCTGCTAAGCTTCCGAAACTCTCTTCTGGGGGATGAGATTACTAGTGATGAAATTGAACAAACCATAAAGTCTTAGAAAACAGGAAAGGCTCCGGGACCGGACGGCTTTACGGCTGTGTACTATAAGAAGATTGCTGGGCTCCTGGTCCCCCATTTGCACACCCTATTCAACTCAATCCTGACTGGGGGTTCCTGGTCTAGGGACTCTTTGGAGGCTCGGATCTCCATCATTCATAAAGAGGGTAAGGATGTTCATGACTGCACCAGTTATCGCCCCATCTCCCTGCTTAATACAGATGTCAAATTATATGCTAAAATTTTGGCTAATAGACTAAATTCGGTCCTTCCCTCCCTTATACATTATGATCAGGTTGGCTTTGTGCCGGGTCGTCAGGCCAGAGATAACACCAGGAGAGTCGTTGATCTGATTCATATCATTAATACCAGGAAGGCCCTGGCCATTGTTCTCTCCCTTGACGCCGAGAAGGCTTTTGACAGGATCTCCTAGAACTTTATGTGCCGAGCCTTGTCGGTGTTTGGGATTTCGGGTAACCTCCTCACGGGCACCAAGCCTTATACTCCCGACCCTCCGCAAGAGTCATGATCAACGGTTCTCCCTCTGACCTTATCACCATATCCAACGGTACACACCAGGGATGCCCTCTGTTTCCTCTCATCTTTGCCTTGGTTATAGAGCCTCTTGCGGCCTCTATCCGGGCCTGCCCGAACATTCGGGGTGTGCGAACGGGGAATCTGGAAAGCAAGCTCTCTCTCTCTTTGCGGACGATGTCCTTCTGACTCTTCTGCAGCCTGAGAAGTCTCTCCCTGAACTCTTTAGCATATTACACCACTATGGACACCTCTCAGGTTACAAGATCAATATTACGAAATCGGAAGCTCTCCTACTTAATATTCCCTCCCCAGAAGGACTAGTACTCACCTCCCGCTTTAACTTTCGGTGGCAGAAAAAGAAAATTAAATACTTAGGTATCTTCATTACCAACTCCTATGACTCCCTCTACCGGGAGAACTACCCGGGCCTCTTTGCTAAGATCAGGTCTGAATTGTTCTCCTGGCGCTTATTGATCATTTCGTGGCTGGGCAGAGTCATCTCTGTCAAGATGAACCTCCTTCCTAAGCTCCTCTATTATTTCCAGACCCTTCCGGTCTGAGTCCCCCTTTCGGATCTGACATCTATCCAAAAATGTCTCTCTAGATTTATCTGGAACGGCCGGTCTCCCAGGATTAAGCTGGCTCTCTTAAAGAGACCCACCAGAGGTAGTGGTAGGGGTTTCCCGGATTTTAAAATGTACTATTGGGCAACTCATCTGAGCCAGATTGTAGCCTCCTTTGCCCCCCCCGCGGCACTGTTGTGGGTTGACATCGAATCCGCTTATCTTAATTTTCCAATTTTGTCCTGTATATGGGGTCTCTCAAAACAAGCTAGATCTCCCCTCACCTCCCAATGCCCTACCCTTCTATTCTCAGCTGCAATATAGGAGGAGACCTGCCGACCCCATCTCAAGATACCAGTGTCCTCTCTTACTGTCCTACCTCTTTGGGGTAACCCTGCCTTTTCTCCTGGGCTCTCCTCTGCCTTCTATAGTCCCTGGATCACTGCGGGAGTTCGATTTGTCAGAGACCTATTATTTCAGGGGGCCTTTATCTCCTGGGATGACCTACGCTCTAAATATCCAAGTCTCCATCCTAAATTCTACGAGTATTTCCAATTATGACACTTTGTGTGCGCTCTCTCCTCGGGGGGGGGGGGCTCCTCTCCCCCCCTCTTAGGTCTCCCTTTGAATCTCTATGTCTCTCCTCACCCTTGGGTAGGGGCATGATCTCCTCTCTTAATTCTCAATGTACTTTTACCTCCGGGCGGTAGGCATGAGAGGGAGTGGGAGAGGGATCTGGGCCCCCCCCAGAGGAGGATTATTGGGAAATCATAAGGGGTCAAGTTGCCACCAGCTCTATTTCCACTTTGGTGAAGGAGAACGCATATAAAGTTTACTATAGGTGGTACTATACACCTGACAAACTCACTAAAATGTTCCCCTCTAGTTCTCCATTATGTTGGCGGGGTTGTGGCCAGATGGGCTCCTTTTTGCATATTTGGTGGTCCTGCCCTAAAATATCCTCCTTTTGGGATCGAGTTAGGACCCTCCTCTCCTCCCTCCTTCCATGCCCTGTCCGGAAAGACCCATGGTCTTTTCTTCTCTGTTACCCACTGATTGATGATGATAGACAGTCTGCGAAATTGGCCTCCCATGTCCTGGCTGCTGCGCGATGTCTAGTAGCTAAGCCCTGGAAACAAGTTGAACCCCCTACTATGGCGGCCCTGCGATCCTATATCTGGTTTATTGCCCGGATGGAACAGATTACATACCACCTGCATGATAAGGATGATAAATTTCACCTGGTTTGGGCTCCTTGGCTTTACTTATAACCCCATACCTCCTGTACCATCTCCTTCCTCCTAAAAAGACTCCCTATGCTCATAGGTGGCCTGACTCTTGACTCTCGATGCTGTTTCCCTTTCCAGAGAATATAAAGTAATAATCTCCTTTGAAACTTTTATTGCCCCTCTTCTATTTATTTGTATCTCTTCTTAAAAAGGGAAAGATAAGGGTAATAAATTGTGTGGATAAAGGGAAGTGTGTGCTTTTTTTTTTTTCTTTCATTCTCGGTGGTGACCAGTGCCCCCCCCTCCCCTCCCCCCCCCCCCCACATTATATAGTCATAGAATGTTGTATTGAGTATTCTGGATAACAATTGTATACTTACCTGTCTTTTTATTGACAACCTCTGGCTATCTTGGATATTTGCTATTCAAATATTTTCAGCTTCACTGACATATGCCTACGATATGTACTGTTCTCTGTTTTTGTTTCTAATCCTGCAAATGTACAAATTGTTGACTCTTATCTGTACATGATTGCTATTTTTCAAAATAAATAGTTAAAAAAAATATCACATCAAATACCTACCTACATACACTTTAGATAGAATCCCTTCCTTCATTAAATTCAACTTTTATATTTTTCTCTTAAAAATACTGCCTGGTTTAGGCTCATTTATGGCTTAAATGAATCAGCAGAATGCTAGTGCATTGGAGCTGTCTGTGTTACATGTATCACTTTGTGTGTTTTTAATACATTGCTAGAAGTGTGCAGAACAATACACTTTCCTACAGTGCAGCTGAATGTTACTCTGTACATTCCATTAAAAGGATAAGGACAAAACCTCTACTTGCAGGACAATTCAAGTCATTTTGTGGGGAGACACCACACTAAATATCCTGCAAAATGAAATCGTTTTTTCCATTTCAGTACAAAATTACTATGCCTATCCGCATTTAGCATGACCCTTGTCCACTCAGCTTTTCAATTGGACAATGCACAATTATAAACCACAAACGGTGCCATCCTGCCCCTACAAGTTTGTGCAAAATAGGCATGTGATGTCACGAAAGGGCATTTGTGCTGTAAGTGATCCTTACTGAGTTTAGTATGATTTTTATTAGTATCTTAGGTAAACTTTTAAAACAATAGAAAATGCAACAATGAATGGTGAAGAAATATTAAACATAAATTAAGCTAAAGTAAACAAAAGTAAATATATTTGCAGTCTTTCTTTGTAAGAGAAGCATTTACCTGCACTATTCTACAGTACCTCAAATGATTCAGGATTTTCTAAATTCATTTTGCAGCTTAAACATTAACATTTTATGTACATTTTGTATCCAGCATATTACTATTTCATAACGCTAAACATGCCATTGATTACACATTAAGCTAGATATTATTACCATAATTGAAGTGAATTAAATTGCTTAGTGATGCTCTCTATTGCATTTGCCTTTATGTTAAGTGTTATATACCATTTTACGGCATAAACGAATTTAGTTGCAGTAATCATTATGTTGGATGGCTGTCAACAGTACACTTGTCCACTACAAAATGCCAACATTTCCATTTCTACAGAATTATTTATTACTGTAATGCATCATAAAAAATGTTAAAAACATTCACTTCAGTAATTGTCTGCCCAGTTATAGTAAGTGGAATTACTGTTTTTGAGCTCTCTAATATACATGTAATTTACAGTAGAAGGTACATTATTCCTATGATACACACATTTCCTTAAGTGAGGATCATAAATTACCAATTACAAGACATTACATCAGAGCACACTGTTTCTACAGATAATATTTTCAGGAGATTATACATATATCACGTTTAATATAAAATAACCATTATTTCTACTGTCACCATACCCATTGCTGCTATTACTATTGTTGAGGTAGTAGAGTTTTGCTATGTATTGTGTTCTGTACTTTGTCTTTACCACATGCAAAAATGCATTGAAGAATCCCACAGTAAGTTCTGGTGAGATTCTAAACCATATTTAAGCACATATCAAACAATTTTGCATTGGTTTTATAAAATGTTAATATATGTCTGGTATCAGAGAAGGTGTCCAGTTGCCAGGGTGGAAGAAATCAAGAACAAGCCAAGGTTGGTGCCGGCACAAGTAGAGAATAGTTAATCAAGTAGATGTTATAAGAGTAATCAAGCATAGATGTGGTCAAGGAAAAGCTTCTTTGCTACACAGGTAGCAGTAATGGCAGTAACAAGGCAAGATCACATGTATAAATCACAATAGTGAGACAATGGAGTGGAGACAAAAGCAAGGGAGATAGTGCTTCCTCTGATTCACTGTTGATTACAAACTCATGAAGCTCACTGAGTGATTTGAAATCCCTGGGAATAGTTTTTCAAGACCTGCAATTCAAACAATAACTGTAAACAACAGTGAAGACAGACAAGGCAATGGACCAGAATCCAGGGTTAAAAGCCTCAGCGGGCTCAGTGTCTGATACTATTACCCCTTCTTGTTTTGAAACAATTCTTTCCATCACATTCTCATATTCTTCATCAAGTCTTGTTGGATCAAGTTCAGGATATAACGCCAAGGAATCATAGTCTCACAGAAAGGCTTACTGGATGTAATTATTTGGAACCCGGGAGTTTAAACTGAAAAGTCGCCAGGTTTATTTGCACTAAAATCTCAAAAGCCCCAATAAATGTTTGACCCAATTTTGAGCATTGACGCTTTATCCATTGTGGAAAGCCAAACTTTATCTTGCACATGGTAATCAGAGAAAATTCTGCATGTCTGGAGAATTATGCAAAGCAGCTATTCCTCTTTTATAAGTCTGTAAGTTTGCCAGTGACAGTTGAAATAGAAGTGGCAAAGAGGTGACCAGGAATAAAAGCTGGATCATATGTGTAATTTGTGAATAAAGTGCTTTGAGAAGTGGAACTGCATTATAAGTGAACTCTGCTGTTGGTAAGACGTTCATCAATTCAGCCTACAGATAATTAAAAAGGCATCAGAGGTATTTTTCCAAAGTTTGGTTGGTGTACTGAATGTTCTTACTAGATTGCAGGTGAGAGACTGAATATGTATGTAAGCTTATTTTTTGACTTATCAAACCAGCTATTTGTTCAGCAGTTGAGAGACTGTTAGAGGGAATTAAATGAGCCATTTTAGAAGGATGATTTGCAACCACTATATTAGTGATATTTCCTCTGGAAGTGGAAAGTTCAACAAAATCCAACGAGTTGAACCCCAAGGATGTGAAGGTATAGAAAGGTTCTGAACGAGACCCATTGCAGGAGGACAAAGAGTCTTTTTCCAGTTCCAAGTGACACAGGAATTCACATACTTGAGGAAATCTTCAGGCCATTTAAATAACTGTTGTTTCTGAGTCTTGTGGGTCCCATATTGGGCCTGCAGATGGAACTATGAGCCAAGCATAGTACCTCCAATTTTACTCATTCTGATTTAAAAAATCATTATTTGCTCCTTATTTGTACTTTGAGGCAGGAGACCAGAAAGGTAAGTGACTCTGAAAATAATAATTTTCTGGAAGAATGGTACAGGTTCTGGTCCTCATTTTGTGCTGTAAATTACACTTTTCCATACTGAGCAAGTGTAAAAATATGCATCTATATCTAGATTTGTCAGTATAGTAGACTTGTGACCCTGTTGGCTTGGAGAGATGGACTGGGTCCAGGCAGAGCCGGATTAAGGGTGGGGGGCATATGCCCCAGGTTCCCCTCTCTCAGGGAGCCCCCTGACCGAGGGCAGCTACACGAAGGAAAGGGTTTTTGGGTTTTTTTGCAATTTAAAATAAAATAAGTAAATGGTTGGGCTAATGGATGCTGGATCTATGATACTGTTGGCCGGCCCTGACATAGGTCAACTTTCAGGAGGCTAGCTCCTCCTCGGAGACAAGCCTCCTCCTTGCAGGTGCTGCAGAGGTCAATGCAAGGCTGATCTGTCCCTCCCCTTCCTGCTGCTCATCTCAATCTTCCTTGCAGCTGAGTGGTATTCACCGAGGACAGTGGGACTTTCCCAGGGTCCACTGCAAGTCCCCCTCATTTCCCAATCAAGGCTCTTTCTAGAGCACCACAGGATCTGAACAGCCCTGCATTATAAGCTCCAGCATGTTGGAGATAAAGTTGGTGAGTTGGTGTCTATGTCATGTCTATGTAAACCACATATCTGTCTAATCTGAGAATCTGACAAATCAGGGACATATACAGCTTTTAATTAATTTAGCATGGCTAAATAAATATGTATATTAGTAGCTACTGTTGCTGAAATTCTGGTGCTCCTAGTAGATCACTATATGTGCTGGGGTTATTTTTCCTGCTTGCTTTTTATTTTATATATTGTGTTATTTGATCTATAATAAATCCAAATTTTATGTTTAAAACCAATTTGAGAAGAAATTGAATTCTGTCATCTTTCTATATAAATTTGTACTATTATTATTATTATTTTTTTTCTACAGAAGCTTTATTGTGGAATAAATCTAAAGTGGAGAGGTAATATCCTTATGGTGACAGAAGTATTTTGTAAACCACTTTGCCCATATTATTAAGTATTACTATGTTCATTAATTTAGCTTCTTTGTGAAACCAAAATCTTATGTGATTTAATTATTAATTTCAGACAAGTGAAATAACGATTAAATGGTTGTGCTATAGTGTAAGGGTGGGTGAAGGTATTGCTATAATGTGGAAAGCCATGGTGGGGTGTTGCTATATTGTATAGGTGTGTGGGTGTTATATGTCTGTAATATGAATGGGATGAGTGGTATTACTGTAATATGGAGGGGCTTAGTGGTATTACTGTAATATGGAGTGGTGGGGGTATTGCTGTATTGGGTGGGTGGTATAGCATATTGCTGCAATGTGGAAGGTGGGTGTATAACTGTAGAGTCGGAGAATTGCTGTAATTTTTGCTGTTTGTTATAGTGTTGTTTGATGTAGTGTTTGTTTCGGGGGTATTTACTGATTTAATGGAGGTGCTAATTATGTAATGTTGGGGGTTATTATTGATGTAATAGAACTGCTGATAATGTAATGTTGGGGACCATTAGGATAAATACACATATTTGCAAAATGTGAATGCCATTGATATAATGTTGGTGCTGGTTAGGGGGCCAAGAGTGTTTTTTCTTTGCTCGTTTTTTTCAGGAGGTGAGTAGTATATCCCTTTTCCAATCATGGCATCAACATTGCAAGATCAAGCAACAAGTGAGCTTAAGACACCAGCAAATAATAAAAGCTGCATGAACAGGTTGGAGTGAGAATGTCAACTGCAATTGTGTCATTACTGTTTAATACTTTATTTGACTGTTTCGCTTAGGGAAAGTCCTGAGGTAGGTTCTGCTTGAAGGGAGAGCCATCTAATAGTGGTCTGAGCAGCATTGCCATTGTCTTTAAAGGGGCAGTGGTTGGAGGATGGTCTAACACTGTCTAAGCAACAGTACACCACTTGCTTGCTATTACTCCCATATGTGGCTGCCTGGAGGTCTACTAACAATTTGCTCACACCTAACACATGAGGCCACTTTCAGAACATTTTCCAAGGTCACTTTATATTTCCAATACACCCCTGCCCACCCTTTATAATAATTAAAGATCTTTGTAGCTGCTGAGAGAATGGTGGTATAGGGACAGGTGTGCACTGTGGAGGACATCAGTCTGTAAAGGGGAGGGCTATACGTTATGAAACAGAATAGTCTGGGATATGGAACCCTTTTAAGAGGATCCTTGAAAAGTGCCTTAGTGATCCCGGAAGATTAGAGCTGCCAGAATGAACATAATTGGGGGAAAGTTAATTTTGAAGATAAGGTGGCTAGTTATGATGATACTTTGTTTATGAAGGTAAACTGGTTGACAAAATTAGTGGAGTTATTTACAATGAATATTTGTTAATATGAAAATTGTTAATAAATGTGATTGACATCTATTGATGATGTGGTTTTTAATTAATGATGGAGATGATGGAATTAATAATTGGAAAAGGGTTATTGATGTTGATGGGTTGTTCTGATGAAGCAAGGTGTTAACTAATGATAAGGGGGATGATCAGAAAGTTAATCATTATAAGGCGGTATATTATACTGCTGGGGATTCATTTGTGATGGGAGCTTGATGTTAACAAAGAGGTTTTAATGAGGCCGAGATATTTATTAACTATGAGAAAGTTAATAACTGAGGATAAGATGATTGACTGATCAGGTTGCTAATTATTACTATAAGGTGGTTTGACTACTACCTATTTATTATTTACTCTCATGAATTAGGACACTGCGCTTTAAATTTAGAAAGTAGGGGTCTCCCTCTGTTAGGTACCCTGAGCCCTCCAAAGTATAAGTTGATCATTTCCTATAGAGGAACCTAATAAATTGTTAGTTTCAAATTAATGCAATCACTTACAATCTGAAACCCACACTGCCTAAAAGAGCTGATTGTACAGACTGCAGAAATAAAATCCATGTTTAAAGCTCTTGATAGTTTTACATCACTGAGAATTTTTATACTGTGTGAGCATTCATATTTGCTACACTCATGAAAATATTAAAATACAGCTTAAATAAATATTCATAAAACAGAATATGAACATCTGTGATCTCTGTAACCATACAGTATACAGAATAGCACCTCCAAAAATCATTATTGGCTTTGTAACAGCTTGTGAGACATGAGATGTTTTAGAATTTGATTGATTGAGAGATGGGATTTATTCTTAAATTATAGCTATGAAAAATGCTTCAAAACCACGGATGTTTCAGCCATAAAAGTCACAGAACTGAACTGCTCACTACAGCGCGGACTTAGGCTAACCTTTTTAATTCACATCCCATATCATGGGGACATTTGGTATTCTTAGGAAACATAAATGTTGTAAACATGTACATTATTCTTACATTGTTCACACTGTCTGATTGTTATGTACAGTAATACAGTACACTGTATTCTACTTGTTGGAACCAAAGGTTCAACTGAACAGGCATTTCATGCTCTGTAAGCTGCTTTCAGAGATTTATTTGCCAATTTGAATTTTTAGCATTGTCCTTATTTGGTTCGCACAAAGCTCATCATTCTCACAAGTGCATATCCATGTTCCTTATATACCTGTAAATGGATGAAAGACAAATTTATTAGATTAAAGCAGAACAATACTGTATTTATGAATGACAAATGTGCAATACAGTTAACCAGTATTTACGGCGTACATTTTTTGGACAATTAGGTCATCAGGTTTTTCTTTTCAGTCCTTTAGCATGATACCACACGCTTTGAAGGTGAACACCTGAATGAACTGCCATGTATGAATGAATGGTACAGGATGAATCTTTTTTGCTACAGTAAAAATCTTTGTCGGTACATACACTCCAATTATTTTTAGACAATTTATTCTGTCAAAATTAACGTCATGTATCAGCAATAGCAACTATAATGTAGTGTACAGTGTATTGTTTATTTAACTGTTCTACAATGTCAATCAGGGCTACCAACGGGAAGGAAGTGAGACATATTTCAGGGGATAGCAGTGGTCCTGTGGCTATTATTGCAAGCTTACATTATAAAAAATTTTTGATAAAGGAGACAATATTCTAACCCACCCCTAAAAGGTATACAATTTTAAATTTAATTTAATTAATTAGACATTGAGATATAAAAGTTTTCAAACTCACCTATAATGGAAAGGTGGACATAGGATCATAATTCTTATGGGCAGCCCTGCAAGAGACATCGTATGACATGAATAGTGTCTCCAAGTGTCACCAAAAATCTTATTAGACAAGCCAAACATAATATTAACACCTTGAGATTGCTAAACTTTAGTCTATGAAGGTGATGTAGCTTACTATACTAACACCACCACTGTGGCCGCACTTTTTCAATTCACTGAGCACTGACTTGCAATACTGTAAATTTTCCACAAATTGTCCACTTTTGTTCCCATTGTCAAGGTCATTAAACAAAAGGTAAAGATTGAAAATGATAACTTGCCAAGGACGTCAAGAAAGCATGTTTAAAAATAAAAAAATCAGTCTTTTATTACACAGGTGTTGACAGTGTTTCGGAGTAAACTCAGGGCATTGCCACAACTGCAATTGCTGATGGACTGGTCAGCTCAGAACTTGTCATCCATGCTGATGGACTGCATGTATGCAGTCCACCTCTGCTGATGGACTGGTCAGAAGAGATGCCATAAGAAAGAATAGTGTGTACATCGATATCTTATATAAGAAATGAACACACTTACTATATATATCATACAAGTCCAATGTCCAAATCAAACTTTGGGCATCTAAAAGGTATGTGTTTTTCTGTTGCATCTCTTGCACCAGCTACAGTTCGGTGATGGTTGCGTATACATGCTGGAACATGTGTTGCAATCAATAGCTACTGTAAAAATGTTCTTTTGGGACTTTATATTCTACATATGAATTGGTCGTGCCCTGCTGTGTGTTGTCTGTCAGAGCAGAGCATACTCAATTTTGTTTTTCTTTTTGTCCATTGATTGTTGGTATTTAATCATTATAGCTTTTTACAGCATAACAACAGATACATACCTTTTGAAATTGATAGTAGTAGAGTTGGCAATAGAGCAGAACACTGCTAAGATCCATACCTTTGCAAATTTCCAGTAAGACAGAAGACAAAGCAAAAGGGATCTGTTCACTATCTTTCCATTAATGCCGTTCAAACATACATGTTGTTCGTGGCTGCATTATATTTATTATATATGTAGCTGTCCCGACATATGCTTGTACATATTCCATACTGCTATACCATTGAAAGTAAATATGGTAAAAAAATATATAATGCAATTACCGTATGATGTCTTTACAGCTTTGTGGATGTGATGCAGACTCAGGGAACAAAAGCAAAGGAAAGGAGAAATATTTCATATTTTCCTTCTAGCCCAGAGAAATGGAATTCTCAAATACATATTATGAACTGGTTAGCTGGACCTTAGGATCGTATCACACTAGGGCATCAAGAAAATTCCCTATTAATATTTTTGTTTATTAATACCCCAGCTCCCCATCATATAAGAGGTGCGTTGAAGACCACATGGCAGCATGCCAAGGACTGATTAAGTATCGTTTACATTCACCTCACCAAGGGGATGGGAGTTTTGCTTTGGTGTTTTTGATATAGCAATATTACTTGTTGCTCTACATCTCAGGGTTCCAACTTGCTGAGCATCTCAAGGTATTACGTTTATTTTTAACTTAAACCATGCTGAATGGCATTGTGCAATGAGCTTCAGGTGTACATCTGTGATGGAAAATAGGCAATCTTGTGCTAGTAAAGATGATAACAACAGATGAATAAATGCAGCTACTCACAGTTGGTAACTTGTAGTTCAACTGTAGTAACAATTTGAATACAGTGGAACTTATACACTTGTATATACAGTATACTGATGCAAGCAGGTTGGTAATGTTAAGGTAAATGTTCCAAATAGTTTGTATATGAAAGATTATGCCGTGAACCTGATTCATTTTCGGAATTACGCTCACTTGCTTAGTGTATCGTGCGTGAGAAATCTCTGCGCATGTTCATAAACGGACCTTAAGCCAATAAACGCAATTGCATGCAATTCATGTCTGAATGTAAATGACACTTATGACTGCCTACAACATAAGAGTCAGAACTGGGGAGTAAAGGGGTGGACTAACGTATGCAATGTACAATAAAGGCATTCCAGGCAGATGTGGACGATTCAAGTTCTAGATATTTCAAAAGTACACTTGTTTCCAGCTGTATCATTTGCACTCACTACAGGGCAGGTGTAAAATGCCGACTGACAGTGATGACTGACACGGTATAATCCTTGTTTTAGACAGTATGCATTAGGTTGTCACTTGCTTGTGCAGAACATGAAAAAGCGCTACGGAATTTGCTGGTGCTGAATAAATAAATGCTGATAATGATGATTATATGGTTACAGTTGGCAAGAGGCATTCACCATATTTGTGCAGCTCGGCTCCAGAAAACAAACCCTATGAATTAGCAACAGAGTTTTATAGCAATACATGTCAGTTAGAGCAGAGCTACAGCTATAGTGTGTGATTTTCTCTAAGTGCGTGTTCTGTTTTATTTTCATGTGTGATTTTAAGAATAGTAAACAATAATATTAGACTACTAACAGTAGATTAGTAAGAGTGATTTAGAAGTCAAACAGGAGGTGAAGAAGAGGTGAAACCTTATCCTTGAAACACAGCTGAAAAAGAACACATTACAACACTCCTGTGAGTTTCTTTTATTTCTGCATCTCCACCGCACATACTGTATGCTCTCAAATATACTATTCACAACTCATGCATACTTGATCCTCTACTGTTTCACAAAACCTCTAAAAATTCTCTTTTATAAACTGTATATGAAATGTTCCCAGCTGCTTTTGTGTTTCTTACTGTGACCTCATTTTCTAAAGGTTCGATTAAATGTATTACTTATATGGATAGATTTTTAAATTTAAGATATGTTACAATTTTTTGTGGTCTATTTTATTCATCTCCAAGTAGTGATACAACACTTGCACTTTCTTTTGTTTTTAAATATTTATTTTTAAATATACAATTGAAATTGTAATGCTAATGGGTTTTGTTTGTAATTTGGTCACACCTGTATGTGATGAGCGTTTCAAAACACTTATGGGGCTAGATTTACTAAACTACGGGTTTGAAAAAGTGGAGGTGTTCCCTATAGCAACCAATCAGATTCTAGTTATCATTTATCTATTGCATTCTACAAAATGACAGCTAGAATCTGATTGGTTGCTATAGGCAACATCTCCACTTTTTCAAATCCACAGTTTAGTAAATATACCCCATGGTCTCTTTTTGAAGCTGTGATTAAATTTGCTGCTTTCTGATTATATAATGTATAAAAGAGGATGCTCACCACTGTCACCAGTTCTTCTTTATATGTATTTGAAATCATTTTATTTATTTAATTTATCATTTATTTTTATGTGGTATTGCATGCGCAAAAAGAGATTGATCCTCTCCACCACTTACAAACTAGGGCGCAAGAGAGTTGTCCCACATTGTATAAATAAAACAAACACATTGATGCCCTGCACTAACCATCTACACACTATGTATGCTGTTCTATTTCAAGCTGTACTCTATATTAAAAACAGAGAATATTAGATCCACGTATTGCAATATACAGTTTGTTAAGCTGATTAACTCACGCCAAAGTCTCTCTTGCCAAAGGACTCATCTCTTGGCTTCCACTAACAATAAATACTTGAGGGAGATGATTAAGTGTTACTTGAAGCCCCTGAGTGCAGTGAGACTCGTCCTTAGGATTTTGGGTATAAATGTGGAGGACAGCTACCACTCGTTCTGAGCACTGAAAGAGGTGAAAGCCAACATTCTTGCCTATTAGTTAAGAGGTGAGTGTACATGATTTTAACTGCATTGCAGTGATGTTTAAAGTATAGATGTGTCACGGTCGTCTGAATTTCTTGATCCGATTCGGGACCCTTGGGCCTAGCTGGAGCAGGACTGAAACAGAAACTAGCAGCCTGGATAATCTTCCTGCTCATGTTCTTGCTGAATGTTAAATATAGCAGCGGATTGAGCAGTCTGGAAATGCTGACAGGAGCACTGCACTTTAGTTATGCAGACAGGAGCACTGCACTTTAGTTAAGCAGACAGGAACACTGCACTTTAGTTATGCAGACAGGAACACTGCACTTTAGTTATGCAGACAGGAACACTGGAACCAGGAACCAAGAACTATCCTCTGGAGAGAAGTGTGTTGTTCTGGCAATGAACAGATCACAGCAGCAGGTTTAAATAGGATGTCCCAAACAACTATTGGCTGATCAGTTCATGTGATCACAGCTTCTGAATCTGGTTGGTTTGGAATGATCACCTGACTGCATCCAAGATGGCCGCACCCATGCAGCAGAACAAACAGTATGTGTTTGTTTACAAACGGAGGTGTGGAGAACGGGAATTCTGCAGATGACCAGAAGGGACCCAGGTAGCCGTGATATGACAGCGGCGGATGAGGTAAGTGCGGCTAAGATCCTGATTTGTGACAGTACCCCCTCCCTTACGAGTGGCCACTGGACACTTAGATTGGGGCTTAGTTGGGAACTTGCGGTGAAATTTTTTGATGAGAGATGGAGCGTGAACATCAGAAGCTTTGATCCAGGCCCTCTGTTCTGGACCATAGCCTTTCCAGTCGATGAGATATTGTAAGGTCTTATGTCGAAACCGAGAGTCCAAGATCTCTTTAATTTCATATTCGTCACCATGTTCAGTCTGCACTTCAGGAGAAACCAGTTTGGGTGTATAAAATCGATTTAGCACCAGTGGTTTTAAGAGAGAGATAAGGAAGGTGTTGGGTACCTTGAGGTAAGATGGTCGATGTAATTTGTGGGACACTGGATTGATGACTCGGGAGATGTTAAACGGTCCAATAAAGCGAGGAGCGAATTTCATAGATGGAACTCTGAGGCGTAGATTGCGAGTAGACAGCCAGACTCTGTCTCCAGGTTTCAAGCTTGGAATGGCTCTTCGCTTTTTGTCGGCCTGAATTTTGTAGCGTTGGGATGCTTTAAGTAGAGATTCCCGTACCTGGCGCCAGTGGCCTGAAAAATTCTTTAGGAAAACTTCAGAGGCAGGTACTGAGGCTGTAGGAAGTGGAGTAAACAAGGGTACCCTGGGGTGCAGGCCATAGACCGTATGAAATGGAGTGGAAGCAGAGGATTCGTGATAATGATTATTATGAGCAAATTCTGCCCAAGGAAGCAGATCTACCCAGTCGTCTTGAGAAGAGGATATGTACAAATGGAGAAATGTTTCTAGGTCTTGATTAACTCTTTCCGTTTGCCCGTTGGATTGGGGATGATAGGCCGAAAAGAAGTTTAGTTTGATCTGTAGTGCTTGGCACAAGAATCTCCAGAATTTCGCCACAAACTGAACTCCTCTATCTGAAACGATTTATTCAGGACACCCATGCAAACGGAAGATCTCCTTTATAAATTGCTGAGCCAGGATAGGTGCTGATGGGTGTCCATGGAGAGGAACAAAATGCGCCATTTTAGAGAATCGGTCAACGATGACCCAGATGGTATTGAAATTATTAGAATTGGGCAAATCGGAAACAAAGTCCATAGAAATATGGGTCCAGGGTTTGGTGGGAATAGGCAGAGGCAAAAGTTGACCAGCTGAAGATTGTCTTGAACTTTTATGTTGGGCACAGCTGCCACATGCGGAAACAAATTGCTGAACATCCTGATGAAGCGTAGGCCACCAGTAGCTTCTCGATATGAAAGATTGAGTTTTGCGGATGCCAGTATGACCGGCAAATCTGGAACAATGTGCCCATTGGAGCAATTTTTTACGCAGATTCTCAGGAACAAAATTTTTCCACTGGGGAGTTGTATTGTCGGGTCTACTGACTGTGATGCTGAGTGGGCTGATAATAGGCTGTGGATCCACAGTGATGGAATCTTCCTCTTTTACCATAGAACGTGACAGAGCATCGGCCTTGTGATTTTTGGAACCGGGATGGAAGGTGACATGGATATCAAATCGAGAAAAGAATAGTGCCCATCGGGCCTGACGTGGATTCATGCACTGTGCAGTTTTAAGGTAGAGCAGATTCTTGTGATCCGTGTATATTGTGACAGGATAACGAGCTCCCTCAAGTAAATGCCTCCACTCTTCAAGCGCCAATTTGATGGCAAGCAGCTCTTTGTCCCCTATGGCATAATTTCGTTCAGCTGGTAAAAATTTTCTGGAGAAGAACCCGCAGGGATGCCATGGCTCATCAGTTGGTTTTTGGGAGAGAACTGCCCCTACTCCGACAGATGAGGCATCAACTTCCAAGTAGAATGGACAGGTTAAATCTGGTTGCCTGAGTATGGGAGCAGAAATAAATGCTTGTTTCAGAAGTTGAAAAGCAGATTGGGCTTCTTCAGACCACTTGGCAGGATTAGCTCCTTTCCTGATGAGGGCGGTGAGTGGTGCTACTACAGTAGATTAGCCACAAATAAATTTTCGATAGTAGTTAGCAAATCCCAGAAATCGCTGTACTGCCTTTAGTGTAGATGGTTAAGGCCAGTTAAGAATAGCTTGCACCTTCTCTGGGTCCATACGGAGACCAGTGCCCGAGATGATATACCCCTAGAATGGAATGGATTCAACTTCGAAGGTGCATTTTTCAAGCTTGCAATACAGTTTATTCCTTCTGAGACGGCTGAGAACCTCTTTAACATGTCTGCGATGGGACTGGATATCAGAGGAGAAAACAAGGATATCGTCCAAATATACCACAATAGTATGGTACAGTAAGTCCCGAAAGATTTAGTTTAAGAAATTCTGAAAAACTGCTGGGGCATTGCTCAGACCGAATGGCATGACAAGATATTCGTAGTGCCCATCTCTGGTGTTAAAGGCAGTTTTCCATTCGTCGCCACGCCTGATACGGATAAAATTGTAGGCCCCGCGGAGATCCAACTTCGTAAATATTTGGCAGACATGAAATTCCCAGCTGCTCCAGAATCCAGCAGGGCTGAAATGTATTGGGAGCCTTGAGCGTGTTTCAGAGTGACTGGGATAATACAGTCCTTGCCTTGTGGGGAGCGAAGGGCCACTTCTAGGCTCACCTCCTCATCGTCAGCTAGGAGGGTGTGTTTACCCGGCTTACGAGGACAATGATGTAACAGATGTCCGGAACTGGCACAGTATAAGCAAAGTTTCTCTCTAACTCGCCGTTCTCGCTCGGTGGGTGAAAGACGTGCTTTGCCTAATTGCATGGGTCCTTCAGGGAAAGGAGACGGTACACGGGCCCGTTGAATAGGGTGGAACTTGGGGTGTTTCAGCTTCCTCTTTTCTAGAGCTCTCTCTCTGAACCGAAGATCAACCCGATTGCAGGTGGTAATCAATTGGTCTAGCGTTGTAGGTAAGTCCCGAGACGCTAATACATCCTTAATGTGGTCAGACAGGCCCTGCCAGAAGACCGCAACAAGAGCATCATTATTCCAAGATAGTTCAGAGGAAAGTGTTTGAAATTGAACGGCATATTGGCCCACAGACTGCTGCCCTTGCCGAAGCCGCAGAATATCTAAAGTGGCTGACGTTGTTCTTCCAGGCTCGTCGAATATTCTGCGGAAGGTAGACAGGAAGCTATCAATATCAAATAAAATTGGGTCAGATTTTTCCCAGAGCGGTGATGCCCATGCCAGAGCTTGCCCTGATAATAGCGAAATAATATAAGCAGTTTTGGTACGTGCAGTAGGGAAATTCAAAGTGTATACTACACTGTTTGAGAAACCCGCTGCAATTCTTCGGATCGCCATTGTATTTAGCTGGCGTGGGAAGATGGAGTCCGGATGAAGTAGGTAGTGAAGCAGGTATTACTGACTCAGGCGGAGTATGGGATGGTTGACTGCGGAATACCTGCAAGGTATCCATACGAGTAGAAACATCCTGCAGCAATCTCAAAATTTGCCCCTGGTTAGTTTCTTGTCTCTCAATGCGTTCAGCTAATATTTGGACAGAGTCCTCCATCGGGGTATGTTCCCCTAGCGGATCCATTGGGCCAGAACAAACTGTCATGGTCGTCTGAATTTCTTGATCCGATTCGGGACCCTTGGGCCTAGCTGGAGCAGGACTGAAACAGAAACTAGCAGCCTGGATAATCTTCCTGCTCATGTTCTTGCTGAATGTTAAATATAGCAGGGGAATGAGCAGTCTGGAAATGCTGACAGGAGCACTGCACTTTAGTTATGCAGACAGGAGCATTGCACTTTAGTTATGCAGACAGGAACACTGCACTTTAGTTATGCAGACAGGAACACTGGAACCAGGAGCCAAGAACTATCCTCTGGAGAGAAGTGTGTTGTTCTGGCAATGAACAGATCACAGCAGCAGGTTTAAATAGGATGTCCCAAACAACTATTGGCTGATCAGTTCATGTGATCACAGCTTCTGAATCTGGTTGGTTTGGAATGATCACCTGACTGCATCCAAGATGGCCGCGCCCATGCAGCAGAACAAACAGTATGTGTTTGTTTACAAACGGAGGTGTGGAGAACGGGAATGCTGCAGATGACCAGAAGGGACCCAGGTAGCAGTGATATGACAGCGGCGGATGAGGTAAGTGCGGCTAAGATCCCGATTTGTGACAAGATGTGAGCGTTCTCACAAAAAATGAAAATCATTGACATTTTGCTGCAGACTAAAAGGTTTTGCTAAATAAAATGAGCTAGTATCTCATATTTCTATTATGTTAGATATATTCAAATTTTAAGATAGTGAAGTATATAGAAAATTAAATACCAACTTAAAGTATCTAAAATCTGCATAAAGAAGAATGTAAATACCAGGGGCTGACAGGGCTGGAAGTCAGGGGACATCTGTCCGCGAGCCTGTCCTAGAGTGGGCTACCTTGAGCTGGGCCACTGGGCTACCTGCATTTTTGTTTCCTTTTAATATTGAACCTAATAGGCTGCTGAGCTGAGTCTTGCTCCCATCACAGGTAAATACTGAGGCTCATGAAACAGTGGTTGCAATTCCTCTTAATGAGAATTATTCCGTCTTTAGAATCTTTTATCAGCAGTACTGTTGACTTTTCTGTTAGCTGTGAATTTTAGTTTGCCAACATTAGAAGATAGTAATCATCAAGTGAATGCCAAAATGAATGCAACAGTTTGGTCACTTCTAGTTTCTTCACAGGAGTCATAGCACAAGAAGTTACATCTAATACATATCATATGTCACAATACTTCAGGAAAGTGGTTTCTTGATATTGTGAGCTCAATATATGCAAGGATTACATCATTATTTAATGAAACTGGTAACACAATCCCACAAAGATTAAATTGTGTAAACTGTAATTCAAGAGAAATTGATTTAGCAGTGAGATTAGCATGATTATATATTTATGTTGAAATCATTAAATATATGCAAAGATAAAAATAGATAAAAATAGAAATGGAAATATACTAAAATAATGAGGCTATATTTAAAATGGAAATAAGAAAGCAATGCATTAATTTGTCAATATATTTATACAACAATATCATAATATAATGTAGGGTATAACATTATTACACATTCAAAAGAAAGAATAGAACGGAGTCTCAAAAATAAAAATATACAAAATAAAAAAACATATTATTAAATACCTAAAAAACTCAATTTCCATATCTTCATTAACACCATATGCTACTACTTTATTAAGATGGTCAACCCATAGGATTGTCTTTTAGATCACTGTGAATCCCTATTACCACTTCTAGTACTTTATTTTTTTCAGCTTTAAAGCTATAAAACATGCAATACAAAGTATTATATTTATGAAGAAAGTGCCACGAGAAACAATGATTTAAAACAAAGAAAAAAAATACACTTTGTATCCTTATGTTTAGTTGTCACTTAGTTTTTCCTATGTATACTGACACACAGCCACACTTAAAATGTTCGCACAGATTTATAGTTGCAGTGGAGGGTGTCCTAGATAAAGTCTAAATTGCAGTGTAAAAATAAAACTACCCAACGTTTGTGTGCTATATGCAATGGTAGGCAGTATTTTCCCTGCATGAAAAAACATATTGCATTTGCACCCTTTGCATCATAGCATGGTTTGTGCAGGCATAAACTTGTACACTTTAGCGGAATTTAATCCTAACTCCTAATGATGATCTATGTGTGCAAGGTAGCAAACTTTTTATGAACTCTGTGCCAACCAATTGCAAGGAAATTTGTGGGTCTTAAGGCGATTACAAGATTAGATGCAAGTAAGAATTTCAGATGTTTCTTTTTTGTAAATCAGTCAAATTAACGTTATTATTGCTATTATTATTATTTATTTATATAGTGTCACCAAATTATACAGCGCTGTGTAACATACATGCAAGCGCCACACAGATAAGGCCCTTGCTGGAAATTAAACTCATGACCCTAGCACTGCGTGGCAGCAATGCTATATAAAATTTGACCAAGAACCAAGGGCTAGATTTACTAAGCTGCGGGTTTGAAAAAGTGGGGATGTTGCCTATAGCAACCAATCAGATTCTAGCTTTCATTTATTTAGTACCTTCTACAAAATAACAGCTAGAATCTGATTGGTTGCTATAGGCAATATCCCCACTTTTTCAAACCCGCAGCTTAGTAAATCTAGCCCCAAGTCTCTTAATAATATCTACAATTTTATTTATAAAATAGATTGCAGTTAAATGCATCAATCATTCTGAAATGTTAGTTAAACTTATTCATATACTGTATTTGACACCTGACAAATTACATAAAATTCTGCTTAATATTTCTAAATTTTGTTGAAGGAATTGTGGCGAGTTTAAGAGTCTTCATTATGTTTTCTGTAACCGCCCACAGATACAAAACCTATGGTCTGAAATCTTTCTCTAACTTAGCCAGGTTGTGAATGTGCCATTAACTCCCTCCCCAGAGATGGCTCTTTTACACCTTTACCACTCACAGCTGCAGCATCAGAATTTATATGGAATATATTCTTATTACTGCCACAGCCACAATTACTCAATAATGGAAATCTCCAACCACTCCTCTTATGTCTGCAATCATTGCCAAAATTCAGTTATGACATGGAGCCCATAGGTTACCAATACATGTCTTCTGCTTCATCACCCTTGAATAAATGGTTTGACTGGAGCACTTATTTGATTGTACTACTAAGAATTTGTTATATCTATGTGTAATCCATTTGTGTTCTCTGTTGTACTTTTAAGGTAACATGTAGCTCATTACCCCCTGTTGTGTTACCCCTTTCCTCCTTTCCTGTTTATTTTTTGTTTCCTGCTATTGTTATAATCGTGCAAAAATGCAATAAAGATTTATTGTCAACATTTTTTAAATTAATTAAATATCTATTGATTAATGCATTAAATATATCCAGATGGCTACCTTTCGCTCCCAAGGCATAAAGTATAGATATTGGCTTCAGCTATGATTTGGGTATGTTGGATTCAAGTGACTGGCTCTTAAAGGTAGCTGTATTGTTTCTGTCAGAAACATTGAGCAAATGTCTTTAAAGTGTCAGCTTCCTTATAAGCATATTGAGTTTTATACAAAGTTTAAATTTAATATGTTGTGTGTGCAAAATAAAGACCCTTAGTGAGTAACAATGTTTTAATCTAATAAATGAAATATAAGTTGCTTAGTAAAATATAAACTGAGACAGTGTTCTTAAGTTTGACCCTCTTGACTCATCCCAGTTTACTTCTTCTAAATATTTACTTTTTATAAGAGAGGCTCTTCTTGTTATCTCTGATATTTAGGGGAATATTTACTAAACTGTTGGTTTGAAAAAGTGAAAATGTTGCCTAGGGCAACCTATCAGATTCTAGTTATTTATTTAGTACATTTTACAAAATGACAGCTAGAATCTGACTGATTGCTATAGGCAACATATCCACTTTTTCAAACCTACAATTTAGTAAATCTAGCCCTTAGCCTTTTTATCGTATCTAAAGTGTTCATAACAGGGTCCTTCAAAAACAATAATGGGCTATAGAGACATTTCTGAGAAGAAAAGTGTAATGATTGGGATGATATAATGATTTACACAATGTATATGTGATCTCTAGGTCTAGGACTTATGGGGACATGGGACCATTAACCTTTGGGAGATTCAAAATGTCCTGCTTTGGAATGAGCTGTGTGCCATTTGCTTTAAGTGACGTAGTTCTGAATTGGTAGCATGGCTAGGGAGAACTTTATGTAGAATAAACCTATTTCAATTTTTTTCTCTGTTATTATCATAATCCTGTTTATCTCTTTGAGTTATCTTTGCTTTTAACTATGCACCTATCTGACTCCACCTTTATCAACTTTCTAGTGAATCATTTATAACCTCTGGTAACTTTCTCTAATATTTACCTCAAATCTCTCCAATATTTTCTCTTTTCTGTGAAGGATAAGTTTCATATAATTTATGGAACATTCCTCTAGGATCTTTTACCTGGCTAAAAGAAGGTCTCTTTTAAAATCCTAAATCCCTGGGCGCTTTGCATACGTTGATATAGTGTTCCTAGCCCCACTGCGTCCTACCAAGTTTTTTTTTACTAGCAAGTTGTCCATTTTTCAAAACTCATCTATCTGAAAGGCAGGGGTATTTTAAGTGGGTTGTACAGTGTTGCCAGGTTCCCAGGTTCTTCTCTCACCACAGGGATCCAGAGTTAGGGCAGAAGTGATAGCAGTTCTTCCATTTTAGCCTCACTGTCCAAAGTTTCTGGTAGCCTGGGAGATGCTCAAGGAACAGAAAATGAATTATCAGTAAATTGTTTTTTTGTTTATTTTTCTGATATTACCTGACCAGTTGTTACTAAGCATTTGTTCAAGGTGGACATCAATTGTTGGATTTCCAACTGGTTCAACAAACATGAAGAGGGCAAAAAGGGTAGAGACCGCACCAGTGACGTATTAAGACCTAATTATTTAATGTTATACATTACCTAGGAGGGACAATTCCTAGGGGGTGTTCCCAAAACACTTAGGAAGTTAACTTTATTACAGAGAGAAGGAAAGAAGTGTATAGGAGGGGCACTCCATAAGGTCTACACATGAATAAAATATAATTTTTATTAGGTATACTTTAAAATATATTCTGGCAAGACAAGAGCGAAATATCTAAAATCAAAAGACCATATAAGACAAAACGGGTGTGTAAGTGAATTAATATGCAAAATAAATTGCAATGCCTCAGCTACTCGTCAGAGATGCACCTTAATAAGTGCAAGAAGTTTCCAGCTATGATATAGCACCAAGGATGCATAAGTTGTCAAATGGGTTAAGTATGCCCAATAGTATTTCCTTTAGTATTAGGCATCGCTACCCTATAGTGATAGCATCGCAAATGATAGGGAAAGAGATATTTAAGTAGACTCCCCGTGATTGTGGAGGGTGATCCCCCGTAATTGTGGGTATGTATGATAAACCCACAGTTTCTCAGCTGAAATAAGAGCTCCAATGATGCTGTGATTACCGCCTGGGTCAGATTACCCCAAAGGTATTCTCATAAGTATGAGGTACTCTAATTCATTAGCGCCAGCATCATAAAAAATAAGGAAAAGGTAAACTCCCTACATTTAAAGATGTTAATTTTATTTATTGTTCGATAGCCTTTACTTTATGTTTGATTAATACATTGAGAATTATAAGTTTATAATCATTTTAAAAGTTTTATAAGTTTTATATACATTTATAACTATATTATTGTTTATGACCTTTTTAATGATTTTTTTTAATTGATAGATTAATGTGATAATTCTTTTAGAAGTCATGAACAATTAGCCTTGGTGATTCACAATGAATATGAAAGAGTAGCTATGTTGAAGGACTAGGATTGTTTAGGATCGCAGCCATGATTTTATGCCTACTCAGCTTAAAATATTTATGCCATTATAGAATAATTTATAGCATTTTGCCTATTATAGTGAGCAATAGCTTCTAACATTGGCCTACGTTGCTTTTGTGGCCACTGGAGACAATCAAAAAGTCAAAGCAGCTGTTTTTGACGATCTCTCATTTACCCCAGAAACCTATCAGCATTGCTTTAAAGCTGAGGTCTTAAGTATGTTTGTCAGGCCTTAAGCCCTTGCAAAATAATTGTGAAATAATGTCAGCAAGTGGCTTTAGTTGGCCTCCCACACAACCATCCAGATAGCAGAAGCTGTGCTGTATCTGCCTGTATGTCTGGCGTCCATTCGTTTGAGAATGCCTAGCTGTTGAACATGCAATTGGATGGTCCAGAACACCATCTTCAACCTTAGATTCCTGCTTGGATTATTCAGGGTCTCATTGAAAGAAAACTCCAACAGAGAGTTTGAAAAACTAAAATGGGTGATTATAGGAAAGATGTTGAAGCTTTTAAATATGATGTAGAAATATCTGACATTAGAGGAGATGTGTTAAACCTTTAAATCCTAATACATCTTAGCCTGGCTCAAAGGGACAATGCTGCTTTGGGTTAAACATTTGAATATGTGGGTGTCGGTAATGGTTGATCATTGCAATGTTTATTGGAAAGACGAGCATAAACAAGAAAGAAAGGGTTTTAACCTTTCACCACACTGTTCGATGATGTGGTCACTTAAGGAGAGATTAAATTATTGACAGGATAGCACCCATTTTTTGACTGGGTTTATGCAAAGGTGGCTAGATTTTGAACTTTATGTCCTGTCTGGGTGGGTGACAAACTACAGGCACCAGAATGTGGTAGACTTGGTGCGCCAGAGAAAATCATCTTCTTATGGGTAAAATGCATAATCATGGTTATAGATTAGACTATTAATACTTTTTCCAGAGGTATGTCTTCTACAATCTGCCATGGGCAGACGTGTTGCTGCTGAACAGTCCAGGGTTTGAATGATGACCAGTGTTTCAAATTAAAAAGGAGGTGTACATGTTGTTTGTACAGTGCTGAATATTATGTAAGGTTTATATTTTTTTCCTCCCTTGCTGCCCAGCTAACAAAATTTTAAAAAGCAGTCCTTAACTGCAGTCAGTTGACTCTAGGGTGGCATGTTGCATTTTTTGTCATCTGACAGGTACACTGAAGGCAATGCACATTGGGCCATTGGCAGATCAAGATAGATGCACAGATGAAACACAAATCTGTTTTTCCCAACCCTACGGGGCTATTAATTTGTAACAATGTCCTTTGGACTCTGTAATGCCTCTTAATTTTTTCTCATCAAAATTATACAGTGATCTACTTGTACTACATGGGTGTGCTTACTGGCCCATCAAAATAGACTATGTGCAGTGCTCCAGTCCCTTATACCACAGGCCTTACTTCCAATCTAAAAAGTGCTCTGGGGAGACATGAAACCAAGCATTTATGGTATATTGTAGAAAAAAACTGTCTTAAACAATTAATTAATAAAGTCCAGGCTTTCAATGTATCTGTCACGTTTCCACACACGGGGTCTAGACTTTACAATGCGAATCCTAGGGTTTGCACAGTTTAGCGCTACTCAAGCAGGGCGCAGATGAGATGGTGTTCACCAGGGACCGACGCAAGGCAGTATGGCCTTAGCTGTGCCTTTGGGAAGATTAGTTGAGATGGTAGGCATGGAAGAGTAGAGAGGATGGTCAGCTATGTGGACAAATAGATGATCACACTGGAACAGATGATAGAGCGTGAGCTCTGCAGTCTAGCTGGTTACCACACAGTAAATGGAGTGGAGCGAATCAGCTTGCAACAACTGTAGATTGTCAGCTCTGCGGACAAGTAGATAAACACACTGGAGCAGATGGTAGAGCATGAGCTCTGAGTCTAGCCTGTTACCACACAGGAACGGAGTGGAGAGAATCAGCTTGCAACAACATGCGCAGACCCGAATCCAAGATGGCGGCACCCGGGACGGAGCGGACCATCGGAGGAAGGTAAGTCTGTAGGGGGGCGGGAGCGCTGCCCGATCACCCGGCGTGTGACAGTATCACCAGTGTTCCAAATAAAAAAGGAGGTGCATACAGTCTTTGGATTTGTCTGCATATAATAGGAAGCTAATATGTCATTTTTTACTGCCCTTCTCAGTGGTCTCCAGTTTGTAAGGCTGCATTTTGTGTAGTCAAACAAGTAATTTGTGAGGACCATATATGTTGGTCACTGAATTTCAGCCAACAGTCCAACAAATGGATGTTTCTGATGGTTTGCTTTGGGCTGCTGTGTGTCAGGGGTGTAAGGGATAAAGCATCCAGAGTTGTATTTAAGACAGAAACTCTATCCTTGGAAGTTCCATCACTTCATCTCGGAGAAGGAGTGTTACAATGTAAAATCCCTGGTTGAGGCCCTCCAATACTATTTCATTGGTTTGAAAACGGCTTCTGGTGGTAGATGCTTGTGGCAGGTTTAAAATCTGACACATGCAAGGAACTAGTTATCTTTTCCAGAAGCATGAGCTAACTCTGCCCCTTCCTTACATTGGGTAAGCCATTCATGAGGACCAGCATACCCAGTATGGAACAAATTACAAAGAGGGCTTGTATTATGTTGTCTCACTCTGTACTACCATCTGTCGGTGTAAACACAGTTTCTACTGTATATAGTCCCTTCACTCTCATCACTCACACTCCTCTCTCTTGTCACTAGTTATAAAAGATATTCCTATACTTGGATATAATAAAGTTACTATTGAACTGTTCGTCTGTCCACAGAGTCCTGACACTACGCTTCCACAAGTACCTTCAACAATGTTCAATAAGAACAAATAGGTCATTTAGCAGCTCTCCAGTGTAAAGCAATCTAAAGTACTTAAGTTTTGAAGAACTTTTTTATGTACTTTTTCTTGATCCGAAAACATTAGATATTGTACCAAATAATTTATAACTCAAATATTTAATGTTGTTTTAAATAACTTATTTCTCATCTTAAAATAGCACAAAGTAGAACATATAAATTTATTCCATCTGTTCACATCTTCTATAGTTGAATCTTTGGCTCAAAACTGAAATTAAGTCAGTTGATATGTAAAATGATTCTTTTGAAGTACAATGTATTGACATGTAATTATGAAAAAAACTTTTAACTTGAGGCATGAAAACAGCGCTGTATTGCTCATCTCTGATGAGGTGTTAAAAGATATAATTTATAATTGTAAAATCGATTATTTGAATTTAGTGAACAATTGCTAACAAGGAGGAGCAGAAGAGTGAAAATTATGACAGCATTTAGTATGATAATGAATGTTTTTTGTCTGTTTTAATGGCATAAAAACAAAATTGTGGTTCCCATAGAAAATATATATTTAAACATGTTACACCTGGATGTGATTGCTTACTGGCATCATTTTAGTCAAATAAGTCAAACAGTGAGCAAATAATGTTTTTAATGTATTAGAACTTTTACCAAGCAATGGATAACATAAATTGTTAAAGAAAGGATTGCCCTTTATTCTGAATGTAGGCCTGAATAAATTTGAACTTTATGTTGACCTTCACTAGTTTGTGAGGAAATTAATGTTGAAGAGATTTTTTTAACCGAAGGGATGAAAGTCTTTTGAGGTTGTCTACTCTATATTACCTGCAGATAATGAGGAAGCAGTCAGGGTCATTCGTGAATGAATAGAAAAGGAATGTGATATATTATCTATCCTTGAAGAATTTAATCAGAAGTAATTGCATTGTTATTAACCAATCTATCAGGTACTGAATATATACCTAGATAGTCCAAATGGAAATGTCATTTAAATAGTATCAATAGATGGCAGGGACTTCATATAAAATAGTCACTAATGATTCAAGTACTATCAGCTGGAAGCATAAAAATGCATCAGCAAATCATAAGTGGCTAGATACTGCTACGGAAGTCATCATTAGCATTGCATATTAGTGCACCAGCCCTCCAGCACCCACAACAGATATGCCTCTTAAAACGTTTGTCTGTAGATAGCTTCACATCTAACTGTGTCACAATTAAATGACTGATGAGATATTGTAAGACAGTAGTGATGCTATATGAAGAGTTAAAGTTATTAACACAGTGTTATATAAACTGTGCACTGATGATTAGTGGCCACTTTGTTATATAGCATGTCCCTAGTAGTCACAGTTAGTAATGCAATGGCTTTCACTGCCGGTCAGTGACATAACTTCCTTCCTGAACTAGTTTGCAGCACAGAGGTGTTATCTGATCAGTATATTTTCACTTTTAATATGTCAAAATTACATTAAATACTATGATTTGTTCCATTTGATGCATTCTCTCTATACTTTTTCTTAGAGTCTTTACATCAGCACCAAAGAGTGTTACTGACAGAAGCTGTCCAACTGGAACACACAGAGCAGGAATCATCAGAGACACAAGTCCACAATAACAATTCCTATTGTATTATGATTATCCATCTATCTTTTCCTATAATAAACTGATAACTATTAAAAGTTATATTTTTAAATACTGATGGCTTTATGTTAGTATAATACTAACACCATATCAGCTATGTTGTAAATAGGAGTTATCATATATTAAACATCTATGTGTATATAAACTATAAACTACAGTAATTGTAATGGTTTGTAAGATCTACGTAATGTTTAATCTTCTGTAAAAACAATGTTAAAAAACAGTTATTATTTAAATCATAAACAAAATTCTAAAATATTTAACAAGCCAATGTGAATTGTATCATTATTTTTTAAATTGTATTTGGTATATAAAAAAAATATAAATATGAAATCACTATATGGCGAAATAATTTATACAATTTTATTACAATTGTATCAACTATTATAAAAGGTAGTGCCTGTTTTCAAAATTAAAGCACCAGTCATTGAATTGTGCTTATCAGAAGCATATTTCATAGAATTAAATGGACGCCTCTCTCTATTCATTTTCATTGTATATAAAGGCATGTTACAGCATGTACTTGATTTATTTATAAGTGTTTTAATAAAATACTTTCATATAGCCTGAAAGCAATAGAAGTTGACTGTCAGGCGCTGACCGTACTTACCTTCCCTGCCTTAGGGACAAACACCCTGCTTTCAGCTCTAGTCACGCATTGCCTAACAACAGGACATGGCTTCCGGTTGCTTCTGCTGCCGGTCTGCGCATGCGTGCCTGTTTCTAGGCAATGGGATGCAATTATTAGGTTTCCTATCGGTGGTAACAACACTGACCCCCTGAGTTTGTTGGGCTGCCTATATAAGGCAGATTGTGACAATTCCTCACTGCCAGAGTTTTTTACAATCCAGTTCTCACCTTGACTACCTTGACTGCTCTTTGCTCAGACTCCAGCTGCCTCGCTAGTGACTGGCATGTTTCATGCAACAAAAATCAAAAATCCTTGCAGGGATCTCTGGTGAACACTGCAGAAATGTTAGACTCTGCCTATATGTTTAATAGTGCTAACTGCTGGTAGGTCTTCATTCATCAATTTATAGAGGGCTTGTGACAGTATACTCTGGTCTTAAATATAGACAGTGCTGGAGAACCATCTGCTCATGAGTTATTTCAACACTTAGCGATTCAGGTGGGTCAACAAAAGTCAAATTAGTTCCAGCATCTGCAGAGCCTGCAAGGATTGGCAACTCATCTTCATAAAATTCAGGGCTCTTTGATTCCACCATTAAAAACTTCTCCTGCCTCTGTACCGGCTGTAGTATTTCCTACTGCCACCAGTTTGCACATTCACACTCCTAACAAGTATGACAGTGATCCCAAGAAATGCCGAGCATTCCTCAATCAATGCGCAATTCAGTCAGAAATTTCCTCTGGAAATTTTTCATCTAAAAGAGCAAAGGTAGCCTATATGATTTTCTTGCTAACCGGCCAAGCTCTCACTTGGGTATCATCCCTCTGGGAATGCTATGATTCTCTTTTACATTGTTCCACTACTTTATCAAAATATTGATAAGTCCATTAGAGTCTTTTCTGCCACCTCCATTTTGCTAAAACTCCGACAAAGTTGAGGTGAGATGGAATAATGAGGCCTTAGTGGCGGCCTTCTGGCAAAGCTTAATTGACTAAAGTAAGGATGAATTGGCCTCCAGGACATTTCCGTCAGACCAGGGTACATCCTCTGCATCAAAATAGACATTCACTTCAGGGAGCAGACCCAGGAGACGGAACACTAACGTTGTCAGATTGGCACCCAGATCTGAAATAATTTAGACTTTCTTATACCAGTCATTGTCCACTTCTTGAGGGGTCATGTTTTGCTCCCAGGGTGTGCTGACCCCGGTTCTGCTGGGAATTTTATTTCTGCTTTCTTGGCCACTGACCTTAAACTTTCTATTAAACCATTGGAACTTCCTTTGTCTTTGACTGGTGTGGATGGCAACAAAGGCTTCAACGGTTCTGTAACCAAATGTACACTTCCTGTGCATCTCCAGGTGGGATCACTCCACTCAGAGTGAATTAATTTTCTTGTCCTTCCACAGGTCATAATTTTAAGCCTTACTTGGCCTTGGACTCATTATCCTTAATTTGACTGGAGATTTGCGCAAGTTATGCTTGGGGTCCTTAATGTTCCGACCACTGCCTCCAATCTGTTATTCCAGGACTTTTCAGATCTGTCTGCCATACTCAGTCCTCCAGGTAAGCTCTGCCATCTGCCTATGCTACCTTCCAGGATGTATTTTGTAATACTGTAGTTATGGGAAACTTGATACAATGCACCACCTGTATTTTGGATATAGGAGGAAACAAACACTATTGAGTGCAGTATTTAACTAACGTGCAGCCACACAGAGGGTGCATATGAGAATCGATGGCATAGCATGAAACACCTGACACAATAGCCTATCTGTGACTTATGTTGAAAAATATCTGAGCACAATTAGGTGAAATATCTAATTAAGATACAGCCGTACAGGTGATAAACGTTGAATTTACTACATTGGCATTATACACCCATATAGTAACGTACTACCTGTAAATATATAGATTAACACCAGTGTATATATTAACCACTTTTTGGCAATTTGATTCTGCTCACATATATAATTAACCCTATAACTATCCAACTCATGTGAAGTACATAATTGATATGTAGCTACATGTATGGCACTTATTATAACTCAGTGTATAACACTAAGTATCTATATATTAATACAAGTATAAGCTTGATATGATACACCATATGTGAATCGCAATCAGTAGGAATTGAGCTCAATTAAGTCCAGCATTCTACCTGGGAATAGAGACCGATACCTATGCACATATTAGTTACTCGTTGGCAGTTTGAGTACATTTTCACATGTGATTAAACCCACAAATATTTAATTTGGGACTTTCTTTGAAGAAATTTGTGAGCAATATCAATAGTAATATTTCATATTGCCATCAAGACACACATTGCTGATCAACTATTAGTTGCAATCCTATGTGTATTTAAACACACTAAAATGATCAACATGATAGAGCCATGCTCCAATAATAGCCGACAATGCCACTGAGGGGTTCCTTTATTATATTTTAATATACAACACATATACACACACTATCGTTTTTTACCAACATTTCACCTTTTTGTCTGAAAATCAAATTATTTTTATTAAATTTTCAATAAAATTAAGTTTTAATAAGTAATGATCTTCTTTTGGGGACTGGAGTGACCGTTTTGTTCTTTTTCTTTCTCCTGATTGGAGCAACATTCTTGTATATGCCAAATTCATCCACCATAATTATAAACATAAGTTTGCTCGTTATACCCCATTTTTCTTGTCTTTGATATCCACCCCATATTGCCTGAGTTTTCCTCCATCAATAATTCTACTGTTCCAGCTGTGGAAACCATGGTTCAAAAAGTTTCTCTTAATTGGTCCCAAACCATTCAAGGTCAAAGATGATGTTCAGTTCCAGTTCTAAAAGTAGGTGACAGGTTATGGTTGACACCGAATAACATGAAGTTGGCACCTCATTTTATTTTACCCTTAAGCATCAAACAAGTGATCAATCCAGTGATCTTCAAACTACAGCTCTCCTCTTCACAAGATCCTTGATGTATTTCACATTTTCTCTGTTGAAACCTAATTCAGAATAAATTCTTCCTATTCTTCTCCTGTTAAAGACACAGTTTGGAATGGAGTTTGAGGTCTAGCAATGCTCTGGCACCGTACCTGCTTACCTTCCTCACCACAGGAACAGATGCCCATTCCTGCAGTCAGCTCTACACGCCCTTTGCCTAGCAATGGGATGCAACTTCCAGCTACTTCTACTGCCAGTCTCTGCATGCGCACCCATTGCTAGGCAATGGAACGTGATAAATAGGTTTCCTAGTGGCGTTTAGTCATCTGGCATCACTGAGTTTATATAAGGCAGATTCAGGCAATTACCCACTTCAACATATTGGGTCATACCTAGTTTGGTTCCTGCTCCAGCGTGCTAGTTCCTGTTCTAACTCTATAGGTTCACTCCTAATATTCCGGCTATGACACCTACTAATCTTGACTGCTCTACTGTATCACGATTCTGGCTTTTTTTGGAGCTTCCTGCACAACACTTTTGCATTAATGACCCTGGTTTTGTTTGGATCTACGATATCTGACCTCGGCGACCGTGAATACTCTTTGCACAAATTCCAGCTGCTTCATTAGCGACTGGCATAGAGGGCCACGGCCTGCATATTCCACGCAGCAAAGACCAAACTGTCACGAGTCACCACGGCGGCACCTCGTCTTTTCCCCTTGGGTTGAATCTCAGCTGTTGCCTTGACAGCCTTTGTCCCAGCTGTCCCCAGGACAACAGCCAGGATGCTCTGTGGTTCACCGCCGCGTTCTTGCAAAAATTGCTGCGTTCCGGCAAAATCTGAAAGCCAGGCGCGTACGCAATAAGTCCCCCTTAATACTTACAGCTTCCTGTGGTTGATTGCTAGGGCTTGTGCCCTGATAGTCTGATTGGTTGTTTTCACTTTTTAAGGCAGGGAGGACTTAGCCGCCCTGCCGTATATAGTATTCTTGTGCCTCACTTTGCTGACCGGCTCCAGTCCTGTGGATACTTTGCCTGACCCTTGTTGATTTCTGTTGTAACAACTGGCTCATTTCTGGGCCCTGATTTAACTCTGTCCCTGATCTTGGCTTTGTTTATTGGATTATCCTTGCTTTCTACTAGCCCTGACCTCTGGCCTGCCCCCATTTATCCTTCTTGCTATGGACCATTGACCCTTGGACTGATCCTGACATTCTCTGTCTTCCAGTTGCTGCCTCCAATCCCTGTGCTACGGTATTGCAAAAAAATACTATTATGCTAGCGTAAAGACCTGGGGGAATCCAAGTACCTATGAGTACAACAAGCACTTCATGAAAGGTGGCTGCTATAGGTGAAGACATCTTATCACCTGTTCTAGAAGTTTTAGTAGCCATTAGCCATAACATTTTAGCCGGCAATAAAAAATCTTTGGAGGATTCTGCCTCAGTCAAGCTAGCCCTAGTCCTGATCAGGTCCTAGCCGGCAAGATCCAAACCTTGGGCCCGATTCATAAAGGTAGACAAACTGAAACGTATGTGGATAATCTGCTATTCGTCTCTGCGCATGCGCGAAAACGGGACTTGAGCAGCATAAAGCACCACATACGCTGCTCAAACACAACAGATATGGCACTCAAATGCAAATCAACCGCAAACTGCAACGCAAATACATTTGAGATGACGGCTGACCACTTGAGAAGAAAGGGGTGGGAATGGGAGGAGAGTAAGCGCGGACTGGGCGGAGATGAGAGATCACTTGAGTAAAGTAGGCATTATGCTTTTTAACTTAAGAACAGTAGGCGTTCCCTCTGTGCAGTTAAGGGAAACTGACGTCACTCATGCCTCAAATCTTTGAGAAAAGTTAAGGAAGCTCTGGGTCATGTTTAAGTCCAAAACAGCTAGCGAAAACAACTAATAAACGCCTTTAGAAGCATAGTTTGCGTATAAAAACCACAACCAAGTATGAAAAACAAACATACATATCAATACAGTCATTTTTTTAGTTTAAAAATAAAACAAAAAAAACCCATTTATTTGTATACATATATATATATATATATATATATATATATATATATATGTATGACATGTTCTATTTGTGTGTTTGTGTAAAAGAAGCCTCTTTTCCTTACAGACACCTTTCTAATAAATGATACTGGCAAGTGTAAGATGTTTAATGATATTTTGGCCCTTTGGGTTAAAATCGGAACTACCGGAATGCCGGAACGGTGGAATTAGTTAGCTTCATATAGCGCCCTCTGCTGCTTACTGTTTCTTCAGTAAAGAGGCCTGGCTTTTATAGGCCTCTACACTGCAGTTTGGTATGCTAGGCAGATATCTACTATCACTCCCTATCCATTCCGGCTGCCGGAATGGAGTGCACACTCATTCTCCATTCATTCCGGCAGCCGGAATGGAGTGCTGAGTGCAGTTCAATCCCGGAATGGAGTGCACACTACAATTCCCCATTCATTCCGGCAGCCGGAATGGAGTGCACACTCATTCCACATTCATTCCGGCTGCCGGAATGGAGTGCAGACTGCATTCCCCATTCAATCTGGCTGCCGGAATGGAGTGCAGACTGCATTCCCCATTCATTACTGCAGCCGGAGTGGAGTGCTGAGTGCATGGTAAAAAGTATTTTTATTTTTATTCTAGCACTAACATTCAACGTTGCCATAAATATTTATTTTAAATCGCTTTAGTATCACAACAACCACCATTATAATTACTCTCAATGTGAAATGGCTAATGTGACAGTTGTTGATGGTGCTTTTGCATTAAAAACCACTATTAATAGAAATTAAAATAATATTACATGTTTGCGAATTACACGCATGATTTATGCGACTTTAACCAGAGCATAATATGACCCCAGGAACACTTTTAACATCAACACAAATATGGCAAGGATATTAATGATCCCTCAGAGACAAGAGCATTGGTGAGGAGTTGAACTCAGGATTGCATGGTTGCAAGGTAGAATAGCTAACTGCTGCGCCAATGTACAAGTGGTGAAAACAACATGTCAAGGAAATGTAATAGAACTAAAAGCTGACCACCTACTTCTATCATAAGTTGTTTTTCTTTAAACTTTGTTAAAAAGGGCAATACTTAGAAATATTAAACACATACAGATTTGGTACGTGCAGAGTGAAAATGTCTGCATATTGAAATGTAGCCATGAATATTAATACAATCCAAAAGTATAATAATATTGCTAGCACCTCAAATTATTGGTTTTTCTCTAAGGTTATTTTGAACACTTAGGTTTTATCACTTTTGCCAGTAGAGATTTCCTAGGTCTTTGCAATCAAGTCATTTGGACCAACTGCTTTTCTCTGTTGTAGCTGACCACACTGTTCAACATGCCATATTACACACCAAAACATACTAAAGCACTCTTAGATAAATAACAGAGTGTAACACATGCACTGAAACATGGAAATAGACAAAGTTAAGCCATGTACAGACATCATTCGGGGTTTAAAACTCTTTACCTTGTCCTTGGCAGCTCGTTTCTTTAACCACTAAGGTATACTGCAGATGGAAACACCCACATCAAACTGCACATGAACTATTTGCACACAAAAATGTCCTTGAACAGAATTAATTGAACACTTGAACACACCTTCTTAGTAACAGACAGAAAGGATCATGTTTGGTGGTTTGCTAATCAATAAAGCAATGTGTAGTTTAATGCATATCAGATAGTTTTACTATAAGAACTAATCACAAGCTTGTTTTAATCAGTATAAAATGAAAGAGAGTTACTCATAACCACCGTTGCATAGACCCAGCATCAGATCTCGTCAGCTAATACCTCCCCTATACACCTGCATATACTTATCTCATTATAAACCACTATAAAATACATCCTCATGCAGACTTGAAGTCGATTACATTGCTAAAGTTTCTGTATAAGCATTCTCATATATTTGCAAATGTGTAAAGAACATAATCTGTACAAAGCTTTTCCCTTTTATTTCAGTGCCCCGATTATGTCAATGGAGTTTCCAGCATGTGCTCTACAAGTAGAAACCCCACTGAAATGAATGGGCCATTGAAATGAAAGATCTGATGATTCTAATGAAATTAATAATAAAAATGTATGCAGTGAGACCCTTGCAAATTTCTCGACCAGTCACAGCACAAAACAGCCTGAGCAACTTACTACTAAAGTGAAAATTAGCCAGTGACTGGTAGGCACAATATTGGAGTATTTAAAAAGTGGGGGCTGTTTTTTTGTGTGCAATCCACTCTTCCCATAGAGTCTACCTGTCTGAAATATTTTGAAGTCAGACAAGATTAGACCCCGGTTACTGATAACCTCTATTTCTGGCACCAGGTGACGCAATACTAAGATAGTACAGGTTTAATATAATAAAAGTATAAGCAAGTCACCTCCAATAGTACTTTCATAATATAGAACAGAACTAACTTGGCACTTCCCAAGAAGTATTAATATATATTAGCGGAGACTTGGATTATGAGGAAGATTGGAACACCTGGACTGGCTACCTCCACCTCCCTATTTCCTTAGGCTCCTGTCAATTATGTTGAACTAGTTAACAAATAATAAATACTGATACAAATAATGTTTATTTAAATAAAACACTTCCCAAAACCTTGTTAACCATTCTATTAAATCTACAATTTCTTGATCCGCAGTGCTCCAATGGAAAATAAAATTATTTTCTTCTTATTTTGTTCTTGATTAATGTTAATTCAATTAGAGATATAAAAAATAAATTTTGATTTTGATTTATCAAATTCCAGTGGGGCAAGAAAAAAATCCAAAGAAAAAATTTGAACACTATTGCTTCCTGCCACTAAATGACCAAACCAAATAGTTTCTGGAACTCTCCTACCTCGTCAGTGATCACAAGCAGTTTTCCACATTGACCGCTTGTAATTGGCTTCCAACGCAGGCAGTTTTAGGGACTTCCTGCTTTGATCACACATCAGTATCCACTAACTAAATATCTAGTAATATAGAGAAAAAACAATGAACAATATTAACATCGTTGTGGAACTCAATTTATGCAAATGGACTTTTCATTTCAATGGTGTTATATATGTAGCACACAACTGCATTAAAATGGATGAACCAGTGAAAGGAATACAACATAACAAAGCTGGTGTACCCGCTCTTGGTAACAGCTAGTCAGTATGTACACAATTCTGTAGAGATGAGTAGACTTTTCTAATGCAGTGACATGCTTTGATCACGCTGAAATGGATCATGCAGCATCTTGGAAAATGTGATGCAACTACATGTAGACAAAAATATGGAAGCAAATGAGCATGGATGTATAGAATATAATTGGCTTTATTTTAAAATAAGGTTACATACTTTGAACCATTAATGCAGCAGGTTAATGCCCACGATTAAGGGCTGCATAAAAGAAAATATGTATTACATTTTAAAAAAAAGTTCCTCAGTTCAATGATTGCTGCATTCTGTAAGTACTCAAAGTGCAATACTATGCAGGCACCAGATTGTTAGTAATTAATATTTATTTGCTGTAAAGTTTTAAATGAATGTTTTTTACATTGCTAGTAGATATAATAATGAGGAAACTGACACTAGTTGTTTCTACAGTGTATACTACACCAACATAAATGCTTTTGACCTAAGGATTAGAACTACGTTAATTTGCCTTACAAATTTTGTGTTTTATTTTTCACAGAAACTGCTTAAACTTTTGCTAAAATTTGCTTCTCCATACAGACCATCTGTTTGTCTTTATTTGCAAGTTTTGCTGAGTAAAAAAGTAAAAGTCCAGTCCTTCACCTCATTACTATTAATGTTCATCTGTTTAAACATTTTATTGTTTAATAATATGTATATTTTTAATGCGCTGTAATTGCTTAAGGAAATACCAGTTTTTGTTTTAATTATATTAATTATATTCTTCTAGATTTTGCAGACTCTAACTTACGTTTCCACCAAGGAATAATCTACAAAAAAAGAGAAAAGTGTAAAGTAAGCAACTTATCACACGAAGCACACACATAGCTGTTCCTTTACAAAATAAGAGCAGATTGTTCTAAAAGCAGCAGATGACAGCTGCATAGAGCTTACATTACCCACTTTTCATTTATGGAACAGCAATAAGCACTATTTACCAATCCTCCAAGCTATTGTTTGGTATGACTATTAATTCAAGTAAGATTATTACTTAAGCAGTTTTAGTAGAATGGGTAGAAATATAAAAAGGTAATAATTAAAATAACAGTTCTCAATCTGTTTTATATTCACTAACAGCTTGGCAATTGCTTTATAGCACCTAGCTCATTTGCACACCTTAGTACCACGTTTTACTTGATGCTTTGTTGTTGATGGTATGCACATACCATATATAGTAAATGTCACTGTTTCATTGCAGATTTATTGTTATAATAATTAATCTTATTGCATTCTGTAAAAATTTAAACTGAGCGCCACTACGCCTTTTGTATAGAAATTTAAGCAGCTTAACAATTGTAAATCTGACATTGTTTAAATAGTTTAAAAAAAAAAAAGAGAGAGGAAGAACATGCAAAAATAAATTAATGGATTTCTGAGAGAGAACCTCAAATATCGTAAGGAGAATAAGAAGAGTAGGTGTTTGCTATCTGGGAGCTGTCAATAGACAGACAGGACAGGAAGCTCCACAGCATTAAAGCTGGGCCGAAAATGCCCCAAGTGATCACCCCCTGTGAGTAAGGACCACTAGTTTCTGAAAACTCTCCCTGTTTTGTGTATGTTTTTTCTTTCTATATAAATTATAATTTTGCAAGACAAAGCAAGAGTGCCCAGGCTTACATAATAGTTAATGATTCAACTTGACATTCTCAAAAAATCTAAGCCAAGCAGGTCATTCCCCTTGGTCCAATATCTCCTTTATTAGCTTGTGTATGTACACCCTCCTCCACTAGAGCATCTCACGTAATTCTTTTTCAAGGACAAAATAAATTCAGTTAAAAAGGAAATCTTACGCCAGATGTCTCTGAACCATCAGGTGAAACCATTGAGTGAAACATGGGAGACAGAGGTATAAAAAAATCTTGCCAGTCTCTATCTATTAGTGCAGGAGGTGGCACGCATGGGCATACCTCCACCTTCAGATTATTGGTTTTCCCTCATATATTAAAATAAATGTGTGCAGTCGGGTAAGACCGAACATCCTCATATATGCAGCAAATGCGAATGGGACTATTATGGGAGAGTCCCCAAACCAAGATATTCCCATCCTAGATTTCACCACCCCTCTGACAACTTACCATTAATAAAAAAATAAAGACAACCACATACCGAACAGGTGCCGTTTATAATATGGATTAAGCTGATAATGGAATGCAGCTTGTTTCCCTGGAACTAACAGCAAAGAATCCCCCCAGGGACTTGGTCAACTGTTTCTGAGAGGTGTGATAAGTAAATTAGGTGAAGGAAGAAGCATGGATCTTGGTTTCAATGGATTCATCTACAACCACAGTTGACTCACTTTTTTTCCCCCACTTTCTCAGTTGCAAGATTGTTTCGAGCCATGACGAGTCTATGTACATTAGCCAAGAGCAAATCCAAATCCAGATTCTATTCAATAGCGCCGGTCTGCTTGTACACTGTAAAAGCAGAAGTTGCATGGTCTGTAAACTGGGTTTATTATTTTTTTCAAGCATGTTCTGGATTTGGATTACAAATGTAGAGCCCCTCCTGGGATGAAGAAAAGAAAACTGCTAGCAACAAGGAGGCCTTTTTGGCCAAGAAGAACAGAAGATATTTCCAAACAGGGACTTTGGAATTACAAATTATTTGGGACATTTCAAGCTGGATTTTTGGAATGACAAATGTATTTGGGACATGGTTCAAGCCTGGACTTTGGAATTACAAATTTATTTGAGACATGGTTCAAGCATTTTTGGATTAAAGACGAAAGAAGAAGAAATCTGATTGGTGAATATTCTGGGGTTTTCTTACTTTTAATAAATTTATGTGGTATGAATGAGGGTGTGTATTGTTTTTATTGGAGTTTTATTATTTTTATTAAAATTTGGTGATTTAAAACAGAAAGTGGTGGTTTTTTAACATTTTTTTTTTGTGGAGCTACAGGTCTCAGCCAGCCATGAGTGTCAGGGCATGTTGGCACTTGTGGTTCTCCAAGTGCCAGCATGCCCTGGCTGCCATGGGTATGCTGGTGCTTGTAGTTATACAAGTATCAGCATGCTCACAAGGTTTATGGCAGCCTAGGCTCACTGGGACTTGTAGTTCCACAAACCAAACGGCATCCGTTTATTTTTTTACATTGAGTATCACCGTTATTACCCTACACCCACCACCCAGGGGTGTCGGAAGAGCCCTGGGCTGGGTGTCCCTATAGGGGGGAAGCCCGCTCATTTTTTTCGGCAGATCCCACTTCATAGGGAATCCAGCACAGCGCTGAACAGCCTGGGGTTGGTTTGTCATTATGGCAGCGGGACCCCTGCCGCATGTCCCCCTGCTATCGGCTGGCCCACACGCAAATTATTTCCCCCATTTTCACGTAACCAGCAGTAGGCTGGCAGCACTAGGGTTAATAGTGGCCGGGCTGGGGGACCCCACGCTTTGTTTAAAAATGTCTTTTTTTATCTATTTTTACACATTTGACAGCTGCCGGACCTCCACCTCTATAGACAGGGCAGTGTAAAAGTGATGTGTTTACTAAACACACTGCTAGGAAGCAGCATGTTATATATGGCGATTTTTATAGCAAACTCAGGAGAGTTTGCTTAATTGCAGCTTCATAAATTTGAGATTTGTATATCTAGAGTGGCAAACAGTCGTGATTTTGATCTCTATCTTTTTTGAAAATAGCAATTTTGACAGAAACACATCTCTGGTGATTTTACATGAAATCTCAGGTTCATACATCAGCGAGTTTCAACTCTACCGAGAAAATTGCTGGATTTGCAAAATCAGACCTTGATACATTTACTCCTAAGGCTAGGTACACAGTGGGCCAATGATTGCACAAAAAACTTCCAATCAGCCGTCATCCGACCGTTTGTTCAGCTATTGTGTGAGTGTGTATAGTGACATGATGATTTAAAGTCGTCCCAAGGTGCTGATCATCGTTTCATTTGGTTGGTCGTACTGTTTAATATTTTCCCACCAACCACCGACCAATCATGAAGTGTGTATGCACTCATGCTCACGATCTTCGCAGAGTTTACAGAGTCGTGTTCTTTTCAGCCGATGCTAGCGATGAATGAATGTCCCCCGAATAAATGTAGAAAGTGCTGTAGAAAGAATAATTAATATGTTCGTTCTGAGACAGAATGTTTTGTTTCAGAGTCACAGAAGCTAACGAAATTCGTTAGGGCATGTGGATAGCTATAACAAGGCAGTTTTAATTAGTTTGACAATGTGACAATAATGAATGAATGAATATTGTCATTCTCTGAAGACTAGAGGACCAGATGAAGGACCAGATGAAGAGTATGGATCTGAAGGTAAATCGTGTCAGTGTGTGTGCATGAATCGTCAGACTGATCGGACCTTCAGTCATGGGTACAAACGTTTCAGATAACATGTCGATCGGAAAATTCTTCAGTGTGTACATAGCCTTAATTAAAAAAAATCTTCTGAGCTGATGTGCCTGATTGGAAACCATTGTTTTAAAATGTAAATGTGCTTGACCTCACAGAGACAATTTTTTCACATAGACCAACCTGGCCGGGAATCTGGACTGTGTCTACGAGAGGGCTGGCAAATATTAGCTCAGGGAGCAAGACTAGACTCAGCTGCCTATTAAGAACATTTTAAAGGAAAACAAATGCAGGTGGCCCAGCCCAAGGTAACCCACTACGGAATCGGCCCCTGGGGCAGATGCCCCCCTGCCCCTCAGCATAGCCTGCCCCTGACTGTGTCTCTTTAATTGTGAAAACTCAGTTCTCATTGTTTTCCCACATCTGTGTCTGTACCAGAAACTACTCTCCTGGAACCATCATCTAAGCAGCTTCTTGGATCATTTCCCAGCCAGCTTCATCAGGAACTCCTCTCTGGTCAGTCTGCTTCCAGTAATTGGAAACAGAGTACTCTGCCAGAGTAAGGTAACAGAATTACTTTTCAAACTGTTACCATGATACTTGCTAGGCCTTATAAAGAGCTTAAAACCACCTAGTTTAATGAAGGGTTGAAGCTGCCACACACTTTTCAAGTAAGTGACAATGTATTTTATATGAAATGTAGTGTACCTTTAAGAATGCTTCACATTTTAATATGCTCAGGGATATATGTATTTATTTTAGAAATTATTATAAGTTTTGCAGAGAATGTTAGAAGCAGAAATAAAGATGGCATTGTCACGGGCACTAGGAGTCTTTACCCAGGGATCACCAGGTGATGGGCTTACCAGAGCAGTATAGATGGTAATATGGTACTCTGGTAGCGGGGTGATCACGGAACAGGAGACAGCAGAAGATAGAGATGCTCGTGAAAGTCTATGACTAGCAGCACTGGTAATATATATGTAGTAGTACACGAGGAACTGTATGGACAAAGGAAACGTGAGGGTAGTCAGTGGTCTGCGGTAGCAAGTTGTACCACTGCTATAGTGAGGAGGAATGTCCAACAGCAACGAGGAGGTGATGAGAGTCAGCGGTCTGCGTTTAGCAAGTTGTACCGCTGTCTAGGTGAAGGAATGGAATCCAGGTGGAGGTATCCGGGGAGTCAGTGGTCTGCGTTAGCAAGTTGCACCACTGCTATGTGAGAGGACACTGGAACAGGTGACACAGGAAACAGGAATCAGTGGTCTGCCACTAGCAAGTTGTACCACTGAATGTATATGTGAGGAGGAGCACGGGGAGAGACTGCAATACAGAGGATACACGGGCACCCTGAACTTGATCCACGATGACATGCACAATAAAGTAATCACTGAACAGCACTGCACAATAATACAAAGTCACAGGAACTATCCGGGCAAAAGATAACACAGTCAATGATGGCAATAGTCTCAGCGGATAGTAAGCTCCAGAGGAGAACAACTCAGTCCAGCAAGATATGCAATACACCAACACAGTCAATGAGAAGTATGCATACCGTGGTTCAGGAGCAGGCTGTCAGACAGGAGTGCAGAGATACCTGAACAGCTAGAGGCCGGCAGGATGCGAAGCCCCTGGAGGGTGAAGCGGTAATCAAGTAGGTGCAGCGCACAGGTAGGTAGACCAGCAGGGGAACAAATACTCAGGAAGCAGTAGTATGTAGAACTGGACTCCTGGAGAACCCTGAAGAGTAGCAATGGCCTAGACGAGATGGAAGCAGCGAGGTGTAGATCCGATGCAGACTGGTGAGTAGACACCGGCAGGAACACTGAGAAGCACGGAGAGCGGATCAGCTGCTGCAGACACGAGTAGAACTGAGGAGTAGCAGCCAGCAGGACTCTGCAGGTACACGGAGGTAGCGGATAGGAATCAGCAGGTGCAGTCTCGAGGACACACAGGAGAGTTGAGGTGAGCTGAAGACTGTAGTGCACGGAGGCAGCGGATAGGAATCAGTTAAACAGTCACGATGAAACACAGGAGAGTTGAAGTGAGCTGAAGACTGTAGTGCACGGAGGCAGCGGATAGGAATCAGCTAAACAGTCACGATGAAACACAGGAGAGTTGAAGTGATCTGAAGACTGTAGTGCACGGAGGCAGCGGATAGGAATCAGCTAAACAGTCACGATGAAACACAGGAGAGTTGAAGTGATCTGAAGACTGTAGTGCACGGAGGCAGCGGATAGGAATCAGCTAAACAGTCACGATGAAACACAGGAGAGTTGAAGTGATCTGAAGACTGTAGTGCACGGAGGCAGCGGATAGGAATCAGCTAAACAGTCACGATGAAACACAGGAGAGTTGAAGTGGTCTGGAAACCACAGGAGAGTTGAAGTGGTCTGGAAACCACAGGAGAGTTGAAGTGGTCTGGAAACCACAGGAATCAGCAGCGCTGAATACACGAGGAAACACAGGAACACCTTCAGAGGCTCATGGGGAATGAGACTCCAAGATCAGGCAACGAGGTATGGAACTCAGGTGCTTTAAATAGGGAGTGTTGCCTGATCAGCCAATTAACTAAAGGGACAGGTACTGAAGGTTTGAAAGGGCTGCGCATGCGCAGACCCTCAGGATGGTGGACGGCCACGGTTCCTAAATACACGGGAAGAAGCACTCACAGTCTGGTGAGTGACAGTACCCCCCTTTTAAAGGTGGGCACAGAACACCTGGAACCGGGCTTGTCCGGATTTTTGGAATAAAACTTCTTAAGAAGAGCTGGAGCGTTGAGATCTTCAGCTTTGATCCATGAACGCTCCTCAGGACCAAAGCCCCTCCAATGAACGAGGAAACGAAGAACTCCTCGCAAAATTTTTGCGTCCAATACATGAGTAATCTCGAAATCTTCCTCCTGATGAACTTGAACTGGCTGAGGTGCTGAAGGAGGAGCCGAGAAACGGTTGATGATGAGAGGTTTGAGCAAGCACACATGGAAGGCGTTGGAAATACGAAGGTTCTTAGGAAGTAGAAGTTTGAAACAAACTGGATTTATCACTTGAATGATCCTATATGGACCAATAAAACGGGGAGCGAATTTCATAGATGGGACCTTCAAACGAATATTTTTGGTAGATAACCAGACACGATCTCCAATTTTCAGTGGTGGAATAGCCCGCCTCTTCTTATCTGCGAAAGACTTATATTTGGCAGATGTCTTCTTTAAACAGGTTTTGACCTGAGACCAAATATTTTTGAAGGTCTGACAAACAGTCTCTACAGCAGGAACTTGGGTGGGAGGGAGGGCAGGAAATTCCGGAAAAGACGGATGGTGACCGTAAACCACAAAGAATGGAGTTTTGGAAGATGTCTCATGGTACATGTTGTTATGAGCGAATTCAGCCCAAGGAAGCAATTCTACCCAGTTGTCTTGATTGGCTGATGAGAACATCCTTATAAAGGTCTCGAGATCTTGATTGACCCGTTCAGTTTGTCCGTTTGATCGAGGATGGTAGGAAGATGAGAGTGCTAATCGTATGCCCAAGGTTTTACAAAGGGCCCGCCAGAATCTGGAAACGAATTGTACTCCTCTATCTGACACAATTTCAGACGGACATCCATGAATACGAAAGATTTCCTTGACGAAATGTTCAGCCAGAGTAGACGAGGAAGGCAAACCAGACAAAGGGACAAAATGAGCCATCTTCGAAAATCTGTCTACCACTACTCAAATAGTATTACAATTTTTACTAGGCGGAAGATCAGTAACAAAGTCCATACTAATATGGGTCCAGGGCTTGGACGGAATGGGTAGTGGCTGAAGCAACCCCGATGGAGTTCTGCGGGAGGATTTAAACTGAGAACACAATTCACAAGCAGCTACAAACTCTTTGACGTCTCTCCTCATCGAGGGCCACCAGTAACTTCGAGAGAGAATCTCAAAGGTCTTGTGTTCACCAGCATGTCCAGAAAAACGAGAAGAATGGAACCACGAAAGGATTTTCCTCCTAAGAGTAGGAGGCACGAGGGTCTTCCCAAATGGTAGCACTTTAGTGGAAGAAGCAGCCAGCGAGATACATTTGGGGTCTAGTATAGAATGTTTAGGAACCTCTTCAACGTCAGAGGAAGTCACAAAAGCTCGAGATAGAGCGTCAGCTTTCTTGTTCTTGGCAGCTGGTTTGAAGGTTATGATTAATTCGAAACGAGAAAAGAAAAGAGACCATCTTGCTTGACGAGGATTCAAGCATTGGGCAGACTGTAGGTATGACAAGTTCTTATGATCCGTGAAAATCGTCACAGGGTGACGAGCTCCTTCCAACAAGTATCTCCATCCTCTAATGCTACTTTGATAGCCAGCAACTCCTTGTCCCCGATGGTGTAATTTCTCTCCGCAGGCAGGAGACCCCGAGAGTAAAAGGCACAAGGATGGAATTTTTGTTGCTCCGATCGTTGGGAGAGAATGGCTCCTAAGCCAACATTAGAGGCATCTACTTCTAGGAAGAAGGGAAGTGTCACTGTCACGGGCACTAGGAGTCTTTACCCAGGGATCACCAGGTGATAGGCTTACCAGAGCAATATAGGTGGTATTATGGTACTCTGGTAGCAGGGTGATCACGGAACAGGAAATAGCTGATGATGAGATGCTCAGGAAAGTCTATGACTAGCAGCACTGGTAATATGGAGGTAATAATACACGAGGAACTGTATGGACAAAGGACACGTGAAGGTAGTCAGTGGTCTGCGGTAGCAAGTTGTACCACTGCTATAGTGAGGAGGAATGTCCAACAGAAACGAGGAGGTGATGAGAGTCAGCGGTCTGTGGATAGCAAGTTGTACCGCTGTCTTGAGTGAAGGAATGGAATCCAAGTGGAGGTATCCGGGGAGTCAGTGGTCTGCGTTAGCAAGTTGTACCACTGCTATGTGAAAGGATACTGGAACGAGTGACACAGGGAACAGGGATCAGTGGTCTGCCTCTAGCAAGTTGTACCACTGAATATATATGTGAGGAGGAGCACGGGGAGAGACTGCAACACAGGAGATACACGGGCACCTTAAACTTGATCCACAATAATATGCACAATATATAAATGACTGAACAGCACTGTAATAATAGAAAGTCTCTTGAGGTAATCCGGCACAAGATAACACAGTCAATGATGGCAGTAGACTCAGCGGATAGCAAACTCCAGAGAAGAACCAACACAGTCCAGCAAGATATGCAATACACCAGCACAGTCAATGAGAAGTATGCATACCGTGGTTCAGAAGCAGGCTGTCAGACAGGAGTGCAGAGATACCTGAACGGCAGGAGGCCGGCAGGATGCAAAGTCCCTGGATGGGTGAAGCGGTAGTCAAGTAGGTGCAGCGCACAGGTAGGTAGACCAGCAGGGAAACGAATACACAGGAATCAGTAGAGTGTGGAACTGGACTCCTGGAGGACCCTGAAGAATAGCGATGGTCTAGCTGGGAGGTACGTAGTGAGACACGAATCCAATGCTGACCGGCGGGTAGAGACCAGCGGGAACACAGGAAGGCATGGAGAGTGGATCAGCAGTTGAAGGACGAGTAGAGGTGAGGAGAAGCGGCAGCAGGACTCTGCGGACACACGGAGGTAGCCAATAGCAACCAGCAGGTGCAGTAACGATGGCACACGGGAGAGCAGAGTTGAGCTGGAACTGATGATCACGGAGAGTAGCGGATAGCAATAGTAGTAGCAGTCTCGAGGAAACACGGGAGAGTAGAGATGAGCTGAAGACTGAAGCGCACAGAGGCAGCGGATAGGAATCAGCCAAACAGTCACGATGAAACACAGACGAGTTGCAGGTTGCAGACTGTAGTGCACGGAGGCAGCGGATAGGAATCAGCTAACAGTCATGATGGAACACAGACGAGTTGCAGGTTGAAGACTGTAGTGCACGGAGGCAGCGGATAGGTCACGATGATGCACAGGTGAGTAGATGTAGATTGAAGACTGTAGTGCACGGAGGTAGCGGCTAGGAATCAGCTAACAGTCACAATGATATATGATAGAGTTGAAGTGGCTTGAAGACTGTAGTGCACGGAGGCAGCGGATAGGAATCAGCTAACAGTCACGATGATACACAGGAAGGTAGAAGTGGTATGGGAACCACAGTAGTAGAAGTGGTTTGGAAACCACAGAGGTAGAAGTGGTTTGGAAACCACAGGAATCAGCAGCGCTGAATACACGAGGAAACACAGGAACACCTTCAGAGGCTCATGGGGAATGAGACTCCAAGATCAGGCCACGTGGTATTGACCACAGGTGCTTAATATAGGGAGTGTTGCCTGATCTGCCAATTAAGTTAAAGGAACATACACTGAAGGGTTAGAAAGGGCTGCGCATGCGCAGACCCTCAGGATGGAGGACGGCCACGGTTCCTAAATGTCCGGGAAGAAGCACTCACAGTCCGGTGAGTGACTGTACCCCCCCTTTTAAAGGTGGGCACAGAACGCCTGGAACCGGGCTTGTCCGGATTTTTGGAATAAAACTTCTTTAGAAGAGCTGGAGCATTAAGATCTTCAGCTTTGATCCATGAACGCTCTTCAGGACCAAAGCCCTTCCAATGAACAAGGAAACGGAGAACTCCTCGCGAAATTTTTGCATCCAATACCTCAGTAATCTCGAAATCTTCCTCCTGATGAACTTGAACTGGCTGAGGTGCTGAAGAGGAGTCGAGAAACGGTTGATGATGAGAGGTTTGAGCAAGGACACATGGAAGGCATTGGAAATCCGAAGATTCTTAGGAAGTAGAAGTTTAACACAAACTGGATTTATTACTTGAATGATCCTATATGGACCAATAAAACGAGGAGCGAATTTCATAGATGGGACCTTCAAATGAATATTTTTGGTAGATAACCAGACACGATCTCCAATTTTTAGTGGTGGAATAGCCCGCCTCTTCTTATCTGTGAAAGACTTATATTTGGTAGATGTCTTCTTTAAACAGGTTTTGACCTGAGACCAGATATTTTTGAAGGTCTGACAAACAGTCTCTACAGCAGGGACTTGGGTGGGAGGGAGGGCAGGAAATTCCGGAAAAGACGGATGGTGACCGTGAACCACCAGCACTTGACTTTTTGAAGATGACTCCTGAGATCCATCTTCAACGTCCGATGACGTCACGAACGCCCGATGAGGAGGAAGGCGTTCAGACTGAACCTTATCACACAGATCCGTAGATGAAGGATCCTGTGGAGGAGGACCTGGTGGAATAGACGAATGCTGTCTTTTGAATGGAACCACTTGAGAGAGACAACGATGATGACATTCAGCTCCCCAAGACGTAACTTGAGAAGTGCGCCAGTCAATCTGGGGAGAAGGACATTGAAGCCATGGAAGGCCTAAGACAATCGGACTTGTCGTAACAGGAAGAATTAAAAACGAAATCTCTTCATGGTGTAGTACACCAATCTGAAGCATTACTGGAGACGTACTCTGGGTGATGAGACCATTGATGAGACGTGATCCATCTATAGCAGTCACAGTAATCGGTGTTTTCAAAGTAATCACTGGTAGGGACCATTGATTCACTAGGGATTTAGAAATGAAATTTCCTGCTGCTCCAGAATCAATCAGTGCTTGAGACTCAAAGGATTTGGTAGCAAAGGAAATCGTAACATCCAAAGCGCAGACTTTTAATTTCGTAGAAGATGGAGAGGACTCCAGGAACCCTAACCTTATCTCCCCAGTATTGGTTAGAGCCCGGCATTTCCTGGGACAAGAATTGAGCATATGCGTAGAATCAGCACAATAGATACAAAGTCTATTCTTTATTCTTCGGTCCCTCTCCTCTAAAGTTAATTTGGAGCGACCTATCTCCATGGGTATCACCGGAGATGAAGCTGGGTGAAATTGAGGATTTGAGAGAAGAGGTGTTTTAACCGAAGTTGTTTTCTCAGATTCTCTTTCACGAAACCTCATGTCTACACGATGGCAAAGAGAGATCAAATCTTCTAAAGAGGAGGGTACTTCTTGTGAGGTCAGTGCGTTTTTAATTTTATCGGAGAGCCCCTGCCAGAAGGCGGCGATCAGTGCCTCAGCGTTCCACTGAAGTTCAGAGGCTAATATCCGAAATCGAATGACGTACTGAGCCACAGTGCGAGATCCTTGGCGAAGACGGAGAATGCTGGATGCAGCGGAAATAACACAACCTGGTTCATCGAATACACTTCGGAACGTGGAAATAAATTCGGCACTATCCTGTAACAAGGGATCGTTTCTTTCCCACAGAGGGGTAGCCCATGCGAGAGCTTGTCCAGAAAACAATGAAATAAGATAGGCCACTCTGGAACGATGGGTAGAAAAATTTTGAGGTTGGAGCTCAAAATGAACTGAGCATTGAGTAAGAAAACCCCTACAAGTTTTGGGGTCTCCATCGTATTTTGACGGAGTAGGCAGGTGAAGCGTGGAAGCCGTAAACACCTGGGATGGCACTGGGGAAACGGAGGAAGGCACAGGAGCATCAACAGTAGTTGTGGCATCTTGCACAGACGTTCTTTGGGAGGCTAACGCCTGGTAACACCGCAGTAAATGCCGTTGGCGAACTTCCTGTTGCTCAATACGGGTAACCAGATGCCGCAGCATCTCTTTGGCTGTAGGTTCCGTATCTGGGTCTGTCATGGCCTGATCTTACTGTCACGGGCACTAGGAGTCTTTACCCAGGGATCACCAGGTGATAGGCTTACCAGAGCAATATAGGTGGTATTATGGTACTCTGGTAGCAGGGTGATCACGGAACAGGAAATAGCAGATGATGAGATGCTCAGGAAAGTCTATGACTAGCAGCACTGGTAATATGGAGGTAATAATACACGAGGAACTGTATGGACAAAGGACACGTGAAGGTAGTCAGTGGTCTGCGTTAGCAAGTTGTACCACTGCTATGTGAAAGGATACTGGAACGAGTGACACAGGGAACAGGGATCAGTGGTCTGCCTCTAGCAAGTTGTACCACTGAATATATATGTGAGGAGGAGCACGGGGAGAGACTGCAACACAGGAGATACACGGGCACCTTAAACTTGATCCACAATAATATGCACAATATATAAATGACTGAACAGCACTGTAATAATAGAAAGTCTCTTGAGGTAATCCGGCACAAGATAACACAGTCAATGATGGCAGTAGACTCAGCGGATAGCAAACTCCAGAGAAGAACCAACACAGTCCAGCAAGATATGCAATACACCAGCACAGTCAATGAGAAGTATGCATACCGTGGTTCAGAAGCAGGCTGTCAGACAGGAGTGCAGAGATACCTGAACGGCAGGAGGCCGGCAGGATGCAAAGTCCCTGGATGGGTGAAGCGGTAGTCAAGTAGGTGCAGCGCACAGGTAGGTAGACCAGCAGGGAAACGAATACACAGGAATCAGTAGAGTGTGGAACTGGACTCCTGGAGGACCCTGAAGAATAGCGATGGTCTAGCTGGGAGGTACGTAGTGAGACACGAATCCAATGCTGACCGGCGGGTAGAGACCAGCGGGAACACAGGAAGGCATGGAGAGTGGATCAGCAGTTGAAGGACGAGTAGAGGTGAGGAGAAGCGGCAGCAGGACTCTGCGGACACACGGAGGTAGCCAATAGCAACCAGCAGGTGCAGTAACGATGGCACACGGGAGAGCAGAGTTGAGCTGGAACTGATGATCACGGAGAGTAGCGGATAGCAATAGTAGTAGCAGTCTCGAGGAAACACGGGAGAGTAGAGATGAGCTGAAGACTGAAGCGCACAGAGGCAGCGGATAGGAATCAGCCAAACAGTCACGATGAAACACAGACGAGTTGCAGGTTGCAGACTGTAGTGCACGGAGGCAGCGGATAGGAATCAGCTAACAGTCATGATGGAACACAGACGAGTTGCAGGTTGAAGACTGTAGTGCACGGAGGCAGCGGATAGGAATCAGCTAACAGTCACGATGATGCACAGGTGAGTAGATGTAGATTGAAGACTGTAGTGCACGGAGGTAGCGGCTAGGAATCAGCTAACAGTCACAATGATATATGATAGAGTTGAAGTGGCTTGAAGACTGTAGTGCACAGAGGCAGCGGATAGGAATCAGCTAACAGTCACGATGATACACAGGAAGGTAGAAGTGGTATGGGAACCACAGTAGTAGAAGTGGTTTGGAAACCACAGAGGTAGAAGTGGTTTGGAAACCACAGGAATCAGCAGCGCTGAATACACGAGGAAACACAGGAACACCTTCAGAGGCTCATGGGGAATGAGACTCCAAGATCAGGCCACGTGGTATTGACCACAGGTGCTTAATATAGGGAGTGTTGCCTGATCTGCCAATTAAGTTAAAGGAACATACACTGAAGGGTTAGAAAGGGCTGCGCATGCGCAGACCCTCAGGATGGAGGACGGCCACGGTTCCTAAATGTCCGGGAAGAAGCACTCACATTCCGGTGAGTGACAGTCACATCAGGCTGGCGAAGAATGGGAGCAGAGGAGAAGGACTCTTTAAGGAATTGAAAGGCTTGGAGAGCCTCGGATGACCATTGCTTAGTATTGGCCCCTTTACGAGTCAGGGCCACAATCGGAGATGCAATGGACGAGAAGTCTTGAATGAAGCGTCTATAGTAATTGGCAAAACCTAAAAAACGCTGGATGGCACGAAGGGTAGTTGGCTGGGGCCAATGTAATACAGCATTCACCTTTTCTGGATCCATTTCTAGGCCAACTCCGGAAACAATATACCCCAAAAATGGAATCTGGGGCAACTCGAATGAACATTTTTCTAGTTTGCAGAATAATGAATTTTTCCGGAGTCTGGAAAGGACTTCTGCCACATGTTGGTGATGAGAAGGCAGGTCTTGTGAAAAGATCAATATGTCGTCCAGGTAGACAACGACACATACATATAACAAGTCCCGAAAGATCTCATTAATGAAGCCCTGGAAAACAGCGGGGGCATTACACAACCCGAATGACATTACTAAATATTCATAATGCCCATCTCTGGTGTTGAACGCTGTCTTCCATTCGTCACCGGACCGGATTCTAATTAAATTATAGGCACCACGAAGATCCAACTTGGTAAAGATCCGAGCTCCCTTGATGCGATCAAATAACTCAGTGATCAACGGAATGGGATACCGATTTTCAATAGTGATGGCATTGAGTCCACGAAAATCTATGCAGGGGCGTAGTGATCCATCCTTCTTTTTTACGAAGAAGAACCCGGCTCCAGCGGGAGAGGTGGAAGGTCGAATAAACCCTCGCTGGAGATTCTCTTGGATGTAATCAGATGTAGCTTGAGTTTCAGGTAGCGAAAGTGGATACACCCGACCCCTAGGAGGAGTCTTGCCAGGTAGAAGATCGATCGGACAGTCCCATGAACGATGAGGAGGAAGACGTTCAGACTGAGCTTTATCAAAAACATCGGCAAATGAAGCATACTGAGGAGGAAGTCCCGGTGAGGAAGATGAGATGGAAGATTGCTGTATTTTAAGAGGAATGACTTGAGAAAGACAACGATGATGACATTCAGCTCCCCAAGACGTAACTTGAGGAGTGCGCCAGTCAATCTGGGGAGAATGACATTGAAGCCATGGAAGGCCTAAGACAATCGGACTTGTCGTAACAGGAAGAATTAAAACCGAAATCTCTTCATGGTGTAGCACACCAATCTGAAGCGTTACTCGAGACGTACTCTGGGTGATGAGACCATTGATGAGACGTGATCCATCTATAGCAGTCACAGTAATCGGTGTTTTCAAAGTAATCACTGGTAGGGACCATTGATTCACTAGGGATTTAGAAATGAAATTTCCTGCTGCTCCAGAATCAATCAGTGCTTGAGACTCAAAGGATTTGGTAGCAAAGGAAATCGTAACATCAAAAGCGCAGACTTTTAATTTCGTAGAAGATGGAGAGGACTCCAGGGACCCTAACTTCACCTCTCCAGAACTAGTTAGGGCCTGGCATTTCCCGATTTCTTAGGGCAAGAACTGAGCATATGTGTGGAATCAGCACAATAGATACAAAGTCTATTCTTTACTCTTCGGTTCCTCTCCTCTGAAGTTAATTTGGAACGTCCTATCTCCATGGGGATCACAGGAGATGAAGCTGGACGAAATTGAGGGGTTGAGCGAAGAGATGCTTTAACTGAAGTTGTTTTCTCAGATTCCCTTTCACGAAACCTCATGTCTACACGATGGCAAAGAGAAATCAAATCTTCTAATGACGTAGGAAGCTCTTGGGTAGTCAGTGCATCTTTAATTTTATTGGAGAGCCCCGCCAGAAGGCGGCAATTAATGCTTCAGGGTTCCACTGAAGTTCAGAGGCTAATATCCTAAATTGAATGACGTACTGGCCTACTGTACGAGAACCCTGACGTAAACGGAGAATGCTGGAAGCAGCGGAGGTCACACGACCTGGTTAATCGAATACACTTCGGAACATAGAAATGAATTTGGCACTATCTTGTAATACAGGATCGTTTCTCTCCCACAGAGGGGAAGCCCAAGCCAGAGCTTGTCCGGAAAACAATGAAATAAGATAGGCCACTCTGGAACGATGGGTAGAAAAATTTTGAGGTTGGAGCTCAAAATGAACTGAGCATTGGTTGAGAAAACCCCTACAAGTTTTGGGGTCTCCATCGTATTTTGACGGAGTAGGCAGGTGAAGCGTGGAAGCCGTAGACACCTGGGATGGCACTGGGGAAACGGAGGAAAGCACAGGAGCTTCAACATTAGCTGTAACGGTCTGTCCAGATGTTCCTTGGGAGGCTAACGACTGGTAACATTGAAGTAACAGCTGTTGGCGAGCATCCTGTTGCTCCACACGGGTGACCAGATGCTGCAGCATCTCTTTGGCTGTAGGTTCCGTATCTGGGTCTGTCATGGCCTGATCTTACTGTCACGGGCACTAGGAGTCTTTACCCAGGGATCACCAGGTGATGGGCTTACCAGAGCAGTATAGATGGTAATATGATACTCTGCGGGGTGATCACGGAACAGGAGACAGCAGATGATAGAGATGCTCGTGAAAGTCTATGACTAGCAGCACTGGTAATATATATGTAGTAGTACACGAGGAACTGAATGGACAAAGGAAACGTGAGGGTAGTCAGTGGTCTGCGGTAGCAAGTTGTACCACTGCTATAGTGAGGAGGAATGTCCAACAGCAACGAGGAGGTGATGAGAGTCAGCGGTCTGCGTTTAGCAAGTTGTACCGCTGTCTAGGTGAAGGAATGGAATCCAGGTGGAGGTATCCGGGGAGTCAGTGGTCTGCTATGTGAGAGGACACTGGAACAGGTGACACAGGAAACAGGGATCAGTGGTCTGCCACTAGCAAGTTGTACCACTGAATGTATATGTGAGGAGGAGCACGGGGAGAGACTGCAATACAGAGGATACACGGGCACCCTGAACTTGATCCACGATGACATGCACAATATAGTAATCACTGAACAGCACTGCACAATAATACAAAGTCACAGGAACTATCCGGGCAAAAGATAACACAGTCAATGATGGCAATAGTCTCAGCGGATAGTAAGCTCCAGAGGAGAACGACTCAGTCCAGCAAGATATGCAATACACCAGCACAGTCAATGAGAAGTATGCATACCGTGGTTCAGGAGCAGGCTGTCAGACAGGAGTGCAGAGATACCTGAACGGCTGGAGGCCGGCAGGATGCGAAGCCCCTGGAGGGTGAAGCGGTAATCAAGTAGGTGCAGCGCACAGGTAGGTAGACCAGCAGGGATAGCAACAAATACTCGGGAAGCAGTAGTATGTAGAACTGGACTCCTGGAGAACCCTGAAGAGTAGCGATGGCCTAGACGAGATGGAAGCAGCGAGGTGTAGATCCGATGCAGACTGGTGAGTAGACACCGGCAGGAACACTGAGAAGCACGGAGAGCGGATCAGCTGCTGCAGACACGAGTAGAACTGAGGAGTAGCAGCCACCAGGACTCTGCAGGTACACGGAGGTAGCGGATAGGAATCAGCTGGTGCAGTCTCGAGGACACACAGGAGAGTTGAGGTGAGCTGAAGACTGTAGTGCACGGAGGCAGCGGATAGGAATCAGCTAAACAGTCACGATGAAACACAGGAGAGTTGAAGTGATCTGAAGACTGTAGTGCACGGAGGCAGCGGATAGGAATCAGCTAAACAGTCACGATGAAACACAGGAGAGTTGAAGTGATCTGAAGACTGTAGTGCACGGAGGCAGTGGATAGGAATCAGCTAAACAGTCACGATGAAACACAGGAGAGTTGAAGTGATCTGAAGACTGTAGTGCACGGAGGCAGCGGATAGGAATCAGCTAAACAGTCACGATGAAACACAGGAGAGTTGAAGTGGTCTGGAAACCACAGGAGAGTTGAAGTGGTCTGGAAACCACAGGAGAGTTGAAGTGGTCTGGAAACCACAGGAGAGTTGAAGTGGTCTGGAAACCACAGGAGAGTTGAAGTGGTCTGGAAACCACAGGAATCAGCAGCGCTGAATACACGAGGAAACACAGGAACACCTTCAGAGGCTCATGGGGAATGAGACTCCAAGATCAGGCAACGAGGTATGGAACTCAGGTGCTTTAAATAGGGAGTGTTGCCTGATCAGCCAATTAACTAAAGGGACAGGTACTGAAGGTTTGAAAGGGCTGCGCATGCGCAAACCCTCAGGATGGTGGACGGCCACGGTTCCTAAATACACGGGAAGAAGCACTCACAGTCTGGTGAGTGACAGGCATTTGCGAAACTAGCTGCTTACAAATAACTGTGCTACCTTCAAACTTCTTGGAAACTTGCACCATAAGTACAACCGCAAATTGATCTTGTGATTCAGCAACTGTTTTTGCACATCAACAAGTTCTTCAGAACTACTATAAATATGTGTAACCTTGTATACATTAAAGAGAGAAGATTCTATACAGAAGATATGGTGTTGTGTATATTCTGTTCTTTGATCGATCGTAATGCATGCATGCAGGAAGATTTCCTTTGATTGTGTATAAGCTCGGCATCAATCTACGGATAGCATACGTTGAATTTGACATATGCTAACCTATTCTTCACAGTTGGCAGATATCCAGCCTACCACATCCATCAGTACCCAGTTTGGTGTCATTGGGCATGGAGAGCATGTATTGTAGCATTCTGTTAAGACTTTGTCTGCATCTTCTAGTATGCCATCTTAAGCTGGGTACACACTGAAGAATTGTACAGACCGACGTGTTATCTCAAACAATTATACCTACGACTGAAGGTCCGATCAGTCTGACGATTCATGCATACACACTGACACGATTTACCTTCAGATCTGTGCTCTTCATCTGGTCCTTTGTCTGGTCCTCTAGTCCGGAGAATGACAGCACAATATTCATTCATTCACAACTGTCACATTGTCACACTGATTAAAACCGCCTTGTTATAGCTATCCACATGTCCTAACGAATTTCGTTAGCTTCTGTGACTCTGAAACTAAATATTCTGTCTCAGAATGAACAAATGAATTATTCCTTCTAAAGCACTCTCTACATTTATTCACTCTGACATTCAGTGCTAACATCGGCTGAAAAGAGCCCGACTCTGTAAACTCTTTGGAGATCGTCAGCATGAGTGCATACACACTATATGATTGGTCGTTAGGTGATTGATCAGAAAAAAATTGAACGGTACGACCAATCAAATGAGGCGATAATCGTCTATTTGGGTAGACTTTTCACCATCGTGTCACTATATACACTGACCAGACTTTCAAACGAGCGGTCATATGTCTGCTGGTTGAGCTGATTATTGGACAAAACCCTGTAGTGTGTACCCAGCTTTAAGCATGTAATCTCAAGCAGAAAGAGGTTTAACTGGATTCTCAGCCTCACTGTCTTCTCCTTTCTCTACAGTTAACTCACAATTATAATTCTCCCTGGCTCCACTTTCCACTTCTCAAGATAGTGTCTGTTTCTAACTCTTATTTTATCTCCATCATCTAAAGAAAGTTGTTGTTTTTTTAACATTATCTCATCTCCCTTCAAATATCTCCTCAGTTAATTAGTCTGTTGTGCAAATTAATAGCTGCTCCCTACCCCTGCAACAGTTGACAGTAACTCCTATTTACACATTTGCAAGCTTGCTTAACAGCCCACTATGACTTTGTCTGCATCTTCCAGACTATTTTAAGCACATTATCTCAAACATGAAGAATTTAACTAGTTTTAACTGATTTAGACTAGACTTTGGCCCACTCTGCAACTTCAAGTTTCAAACATTGCACCTTCTGCTCTTCCATAGTCTATCTCTATTCACCCCATCTAATCCACATTTTTCTAGATCTGCCTGTCAGATGACCATGATCCTGCCTGCTTCCTAATATACCGTATGTATTTCTCCTACCCTCTCCCACTACACTTCTCTTCTATCTATCTATCTATCTATCTATCTATCTATCTATCTATCTATCTATCTATCCAATGTTATATTTAGTATATGTTGCATTTTTTCAGTGTGGTACAAGTTACACAATAAGTCCAATAGTTCTATTATTAGCAGATTAATTCATAAAGTTTTTATTACTAGTTAAAGAAAAGGTAATCCAAAAAGAAATTTATAAAAAGTCATTTATAAAGTACATGTATTTAACTTCAACAAAGTTATCTTCTATGTACAGATGACACCTGACACTATTAACAATATTAACAAATGTTATTCCCGACCTATTATTATGACTTAACTGACTATATCAGCATTAACCAACATGGTCAGCAAGAGAGAACTTTTACAGCAGCTTGAGAAAGTAATTTATTCATAAAATCTAGTCCCCAACACTCGGCTGGTCACACTGTAACACGGAAACCCACAGAGTATTCTTTTACTTTCATAAAACACACCAGCCCCCCTGCTCAGTATAGATTGGCATTCCCTCGAGCTATCAGGTCCACAAAAATGTGGGAAACAAGCATCGTGTTGAATAGTACTGGATTTTTTTCCAACCTTCCTGGGTGGTGGGGGTAACTTTTATGGGTAAAACATAGTCAAATATTGCTTAAAAGTGTCAAACAATGAGTCCCAGCAAACCCTGGCAGCCATTAACTGAGCATTCTGGTGCTTGTAGAACTATACGTGCCAGCATGCACATGGCTTCTATAGCAGCCAGTGCCCACTGCAACTTCTACACACACCAACTTTCAAAGCAATTTAATTTCAAACAGCAATCCCACATATAAGATTGTTTTCATTTATTTTTTTAAATAGCAAGTTAAATACCTGTTAAGTATGCATTTGATAGTCATTATCTTAGCTATCCTCCTGCAAATCATTATCTCTTTTTCTGAAGCTCATTTTATTTCTTTTTCAAATTGGCTGTCAGACACAGTCAGTCTTCTACACAGATACAGGCTCACAGCTCTCAGAATGTCAAGTGATGGCAGAGTGGGGAAGAGGAAGATGTCATGGTGCAGGCAGAGCTCAGAAGGACATTTCAAAACCTCTCTGCTCACTACATCATGTACCATGTGATAGTGGTTACTATGGTGGTCTAGAATAATAAATCATTAATAGCGGCCTGAAAAAAAAGAGAAGTGGTAAATACAAACACTCTTGTTATAGCCTTCCACACTGATTTATGTTAAAAGAGCACATCTTATTTTTCCATGGGTTGCTGCTGTAAATAAAAATTACCCAAGTCCTTGTTAACCATTTTATGAAACAACTAAATCCAAAGGGAATCTTCATAATCCACAGAGAAATTAATTAAAAAACCATAACAGAGAAGCACAACTTCTCCATACAGAGTCCTGTCAAATTACATAAAATTGGAAGGATCTAGCTACATGTAGTTTTATTTTTCACGTATGATGCCTCTTTGCTGCTTACACAACCATATACCAGCATCTACTCTAGAGTATAGAACAGTGACGGACCTAAACTTTATTTTTAGGGCGAGCGATTTAGCATAGTCACGCCCCCTTCATTTTGATTGGCTGGCTCTAAGCAGCCACTTCCCTTCGATCAGCATCTTGCCAATTTAAAAGGGGTTTGTTCTGCTAGGGGGGCTATTGCCCTGATTGCCCCACCCTGGATCCGTCACTGGTGTAGAACAGTTTTATAGTATACTTGCTGTCAGGGCCGGACTGGCCATCTGGCACTTCTGGCAAATGCCAGAAGGGCCGATGGCCAGATGGGCCAGTCTGCATGCCCGCCAAGCAGCAACTCTTTGCGCGCTGCTCGGTGGACGGAGAATCAGTGTCTGCCGACTATGCGAGCAATCACATGGGACAGCACCTGTCACGTGGTGCCATCCCATGTGATTGCTCACATAGGCGTCAGACACTGATTCTCCGTCTGCCAGGTAGCGCGCAGAGTGCTGCTGCTGGATGTACAAAGGTAAGTGTCTGTGTGTGTGTAATATGTCTGTGTGGCTGTGTGGCAAATAGTGTTTGTGGGGCTATTAGTGTGGAAAAGAGAAGTGCTTCAAAAGAAGTCTTTCCGCCAAACTGATTTGTCAAACTTCAACCCAGAATTTAAAGACCTGTGTTCAGGGCTAGACTTATGTATTGCTAAGATTAGAGAGTACTAAAGATCTGCAATCCTGAATCTCACTCACCTCACTGCACCTGCATAAAAATCTGCATAAAACACATCACTAAACCCAACTATTAGCATCATAAAATAATGCTGTAATATGGAATATAGGTGGAGAGGTACTTTTTGGAGTCAATTGAAGTCATTATCCAAAGAGGTTTTGGGTCAAAAAGTGAAAGTATCCTTCCAAAACAGAGATGTTTGGGTGATATGTTTTTGGGATGTTTAGTAGGGACCAATAGTTCCAACACCTGTGATACATAGGCAAGTCTCACCTGCCCGTGCCCCATAGCAGACAGTTAAGTTGCTATAGGTATGGTTATATATAATATATAATTTACAATTGGGAATTACCAGTAATTAAACAATTCTAGGTAATACAAACAGACAGAGAGGTACATCCAACTCAAAGACAAGCACACAAATGTAAGTACTACCACTAGTGGTAGCGCTTAGATGCGGTATGACAGAGTTTGGGCTAAATGTGAAAGTCGCATTTTCCGCATAAAATTTTCAGTAAATACAAACATCCCCACATCTGTTGTATACCCCTCTAAATATCCTATGGGAATCATCTTTCCTGCAGAAGTCCAAATGAAAATAACAAATAGGTAATGCGAATAGGCAGCTGCGATTTTATATATGGGGGCTAATTATTTAAGGTGAGGTGACGGAACATTTAATTTAATGCTGGAGTGTTTTAGGGCTATCAGTTGAATATGGGGCTGATTTTGGGGAGGAGGGCTATTTATTAAATGTGAATATGAATTATTTATTGTCGGGGATGGTTGTGGAAAATGGCTATATTTATTAAACTTTAATGATATTTAATTTATTGCTGGGAGGAAAATATGTTTTGAGTAAATGGGTATACTGTTAATTTAATGTTGGGGAAATAGGTCTACTTATTAAATGTGAATATTATTATTGTGGGGACTGGAGGGAGGCCTAATTATAAAACGTGAGTGCTATTGTTTTAACACAGGGGCTGGTTGGAGTTTTCTAAATCTCATGTACCCATTTTTTTTCAAAATAGGGCATCCAATATTCCAGGAACAAGACCAGAATGAACTGAGCTAAAGAAACCAGCTGCTACAAGTGGTGAAAGTGACCAACACAGGTAGGAGAGAGCAGGACAGTCTGCCAACTGTCCTGAATCTGGTGGGGCAGTCCTGAATTTGGGTGACTGTCTCCCTTAGTAAGAACTTGGTCCGGCTGCAAGGACAGTTGGGAGGTATGTCCCGCTTCACAACGTACTGCTTGTGAAGGCAAAGCTGTGTGCTTCTAACAGTAGTGCCTGTGTATTTGTCTAAAATGATAACTGTAATGTACTATTATAATGTATGTATCAATGCCCCATGTTGGCCACACCCACAACACGATGAGGCCACGCCCTGTTCAGTGCCGCACAGCGGCGGCGGCGGCACGTATTTTCTTTCCTGCTGGAACTAAGGTGGGCCTGTGTACCTTAAATGCCAGGGCTGATTTATAGTCCCAGTCCGGCCCTGCTTGCTGTTCATGATAGTTAAATGCATTGAACTGATTGTAGCCAGAGAAGACTTATCCATCTACCAATGCAATGTTATGGTCTGAAGATGATATGTTTTTTCTCCAGAAGCAGTCCTACATCACCCTCTACAATACAGAGTAGTACAATTTGACAGTCTGTCTTTTTATGTCACATTATGTGCATGATACATTTGACATACTTGCTGCATCTGATAGCTAAATGACATTGAACTGAATGTAGATTGCATCTACTGGTGCAGTGTATGTAACTTCAATGTGTGTGTTTTTGTTTTCTGTTACTTAATTATGCAAAACTATGTGTTCCAGCGTGGCTAAGCAGATAATGACTGCAAGGGCATATTAGGACTTATAGTTTCTCAAACTTAAGTACATTCCGGGAGAGTTGGCAAGCATGCACTAAGGTGTCTGTCCCCCTGCTGTAGCAGTAACTAGCCGATGCTATACTGTAAGCACTGGTGTCTGTTTTTCATTTGGGGACAAAGGGGCATGCTCACAGTTTTATTATGTAAATATTTTAAAAGGGTAATTGTGTTTTAACAATAAATGACTTTCACAATGTAAATTACATAGCATATTAATGAGAAGTCCAGTGTTGCAACATTTGGTGGTAGAAGATGGCACTCCATGTAAAAAAAAAAAAAACATCATTGAAACCTTCACAACACAAAGTGTTCCCATGAAACATCATAGCACGTTACATTGAAGACAATGTGAAGCCTGAGTGCCATGTTCAGGCTTTCTACATCATGATCAGGCTTTCTACATCTGTATCTTACAGAATTTATACGTAAATTATAAAATTGTTACAGCCCATATTTTAAAATCAAGTCTCTCTTCAGTAAATATTTGGAGGAACGTTATGTAATAGTAACGCAATACAGTAAAATAAACACTGCTTTCCTGGTGGGGATTCAACCTTCGCCTTCATCAAGCAAAACTGGGCACATCATCTTCTCAGCTCGTGAAACATGCTCTTCCAATGATACATATAGCATATATGAATTTCATATAGCTGTTAATCAATCTATTGCAGATGTATTTATCTTAGTTGAGTTATTTGTTCGCTGTTTTAAATCATCTTATTTTGATAACAGTGCTTTTCGTACATTCATGCCTTGTCCATAGTTAAAAAAAAATGCATTTCAGCCATTACAGGTAAGTGCATAGAGAGATTACAGGTGTTGGCACCCCTCATCAAGTCTAGACTTTTGCAACTTTGGCATAAAGCAACAACACTGATAAAGCTCCCTCATCAGCCAATCACTGTTCTCACTTGGGGTAGATCCAATTGTTCAGGAACAGGGCACCCTACTGTGTCCAACTGGCCACTGGCCACTGTAGACTCTCATGAGTCCCTGTCTAGTGGAATCCAGGTCCCAGGGACTGACCACCTTTGTTTTCAACTTGTCCTTTCAGTTTTATTGTGGAGGATCAAAACCTGCTAAGCATTAATTGATTGTAAATTAGCGCCACCTATTCAACTGTATCTATAGATAGCTAATAGATACATTGAACTTTTAGAAGGTGTATCTCTTGCGGTACTGTAGGACTAGTGCAGCAATGATGATAATAACGATCAGCACTAGCTAGCTGCTTCTGATTGACTGTCTATAAACCCCTACAGCTAATAGTACTTAATTCATTAGCATTGTGGCTATATTATAGGAAGCTGTGGCCGTTGATTTGCTTTAATTATTTGGTATATCAATTTGGAATGCTGCCCCGAATAGAATGCCTATTTCATCTTTAAAGTGATAAAACTCAGATCTTTTTGTATTTAAGGTAATATGCATTTCTATTTTTTTTATTTTTGTTTGCATTTAATTACATTTTATATGGAACTTGTGAATTTCACATTTATTAATAACACTGCCAAGACAATATTCTCTCTTTGTATATGACAGATCATTATATTACCATATTATGTACAAATATGTACAAATATGATAATGTGAATTTACTACTAACACAGTCAAGCCAAATCTCTACACTATCTGTATAACTTCTTCATGTTTTTTCTATGCTATCATGCGGTGTAAGTATACACATTTGTTACGCCTGATGTATGCCTTATGCAAATGTTACGGAAAGCACTAAACACATCTAGATATGTGCCAGACTGAACATATGCATGTAAGCATGCTTTTTTATGTGTGTCTTTTCTCTATGTGCACCCTGAGCACTTATGTGTCCACCTCTCAATGATTCCTGATATGTACTATTTGTGGTATATATCATACATGCCAACTTTGGCAGCATAAGGAGGCTCTGTCATGGGGGCGTGGCCACATGAATCACGTTGGCCTATTACAAAGGAGGCAGGGCCTGATTACACATTTAGCCACGCCCCACTCACTTCACCAACAAAGAAGATGCAGGAGGTTTCATGGCTCTCCCGAAGTCACCCAGACTTTGAGTTGATAACTATAGTAAACTGCATCTGCCTTTATATAATACCATGGGAGCTTGCTTTCTTCATGCACATGACTACATAAGGTTTGCACACAATAAAAGTAAATAATCCAATATTTATGAGTTTTATTTATTGCAATGTAATCAGTTTAGACTTACAAGTAAGGCATGGTAGAAACCTAAGAATAACTGTAATCAAAAATTATAAGACAACTTAAATATACAAAAACTAACACACATTGGATTAAATTACAATTAAAATAGTTCTTCTTTGTATTAAGAGTGACAGGGGCAAATAATGAATTCTATTGGTATATACAATATAAATCTGACTGTTCTCCAAATACACTGATGGGATTTCTATTTATTCAAGTATTTTGCATTTATTAATTCCTTGAATTACTTTTTATCGTACAACTAAAATATTCTACTCATTACTGTTCTTCATCTAATAAACTGCCTTCATAAGTTACACTGGGGATACAAATGCAAGAGTGTATAGTCATGCAATTTTACTGTAAAAGGGATATTTAAGCAATATTTCACCATGATTTTTTGCAATATCAGTATCATTAAATTGAAAATATTTTCCAATATTGTCCAAATTGCATTTTATTAAGTGTACCCCTATGAGTATATTACATATTTAGCTTCTTGCTGTATATTTTTGAATTTACAAAAAATAAGGTTAACATAGTAATTAAACTTTCAAAGTTCACATCTGCTCCTTACCTATGTAATAAGTACTGGAGCTTTTGCCGTTTTCTATCTAAATAAATTGAATGCTGCAGGGAATATTTTCCATTTAGTTGTTAAAGATCCCCATTGGATGTGACAGCAGATAAATTGCTATGTGCTGGCCTTCTGGATACAGACTTTTATTACTTGTTGGCATGGTAACTCAAGATGAGGCATTACTGGTGTGGAGACTATTAGGTGTTGTGAGATTCTATGAAAACTTTAGAAGGGATTGCAACTGAAAGTGTTTTAACCTATAATAAGATACATTTATTTTATGCAGATGGGTGGAGAGGATAATTATCTTAAATGCATAGATATTTTGTGGCGTGAGAATACCACAATGTGCTTAATATATGCCTGCCCTAGATTACTGTAAAGTTTATTTTCTGGCCAGGGTGACCATGCATTCAAATGACAATAAATATCCTACTCCACTAAATCCTCACTCTGCTTTCAAAGGAATAAAAAACACTATATCAACAATGATCCCAATTAGTTGTGCTTATAGAAACATGAGTACTTATGAATTCCAATGCAGATTTGTGTTACCTGCAAACAAACTACAAAGTCAATTGACAAAATCAGATTATACTAAATGTATATGAGACAATAAGGCCCCTTTACAAAATAAATGTGCCTACTTGTCCAATCTACGACCACTTTACTCCTACAGCTACTAACACTTGTTTATTAATTTTCACTTTTTCTCCAATAAAATTATACTGTGTTTCTTTAAGAAGACTCTCCTCTTCTAGATTAGTGTACACCTGACAATATTGAAGCCAGGATGGGGGAGATCCTCCCCATCCCTCGACTTCTTAATGATTTCTGCAGTATAGGGGCTATTCTTGGTGATCACACATGATCACCCACTGCCCAGATGATAAAGTGACTCCAGCTACAGCCATAGCATGACTGACTGTAGGAGATGACATTTTGTTGGTAAAATGCAAAATATTGAGAAAGAGACACTTTCAGACACTTCCTGACATCAACCAGGAGTCCATTAAAATTGCACTAAACCCTTATTTTGTTCTGCTACATGTTATTTTAACCAAGCTAAGCCTCCTGCGCCTTTATACAATCACCACGTCGCCACACTTTCCGTGCTTTCGGATATTAAATAAGCAGAGGCTGGAGTGGGGGTATAGTAGAAAGGAGACAAGCAGTACCTCACCACAACTAGAAATATGGACACCCCATCAAAGGACCTGTATCATAATTTTTGCCCAATTTAGGTGAGTTCCAGGGGAGCACTGGAGGCAAGTGTTGGATCAAAAGAGGACAGATGATGTGAGCACTCAGGGCAGTAGGTTTTCCCATGACTCTGGCCCTATCCACCCTGGAGGCCTGCCATCTGCCTAATTTTTGGGTTTTATGTTGGCCAGAGCCTTAACGGCCTGGCACTGAGGTGCTTTGCACAGTGGGATGACAGATGTCCAGGTGCAAGTCTTCTTGCCTACAGAGGCACTTCAGCAGATCTTATGGGTCAAAATGATGCACTTCACTACACAGTGGCAGCTCACACTACTGCTCTATGAAGACAGAAAAAAAGGGGCGCAGTTTCCAACAATATTATTTATTTATTCCATTGGAATGCAATATATATAAAACAAATAAAATATGAGTTAATACTCTATAGATCCAACTGCACTACAGGCGCAGTGGTAAAACTCTTAATAACAAATATTATACACTGATTGGCATTCTCATTCTCAGAGGTTAGATTGACTAACCATTGGATTACATCCAGAAATGGAATTAATAGATGTAGATATCCGCTGCAGTAGATAAGACACTGGGAATATTATAGCATAGATGAATAACAGGCAGTCTTTTATATAGACATAAAAAAATTCCCTTAAATTTGCCAAATATTCAACGGCCCAATCGGCCTGTACATAGACGCTGAAACAATTTGGGACAAGTGGATGTCCTCTATCATAAATTGGAAGTAAGCGGTCTTGTGATCAAAGGAAAATACGCTATCCTGGTCTTACCATGTAGTCGATGGCCAAGTGTGATTGAAATAAGTGTACAGTCCAACTGCATCAGCAGTAACAGATGATTTGTGTTGAATAATCACACACTCTTCATGGCCCGTATAGACATCTGCACGGAGGCAATAGACATATAGATCCGCTTTATCCACTTACTTGAATTGCAGCTGGATACCCCGGGGTATAGATAGAGAATGCCAGACTTAATGTGTTAGTAGAGTCAGATAAAGATATCCTGACGCGTTTCTCCGTATCAGTCACGGTTTCATCAGAGGAGTATTGCTAATGGTTTTCCACATGCCATTTAAAGCCGGCCCGAGTGTCACATGACACCATCCGGCCAATCAGGAGATAATGATTCCAATCGTTAATAAGCTTCCAAGCCGTGTGTAGCTGAAGCTAAATAGATGCATACAAAACAGCTGCTTGAATTAAGCTAAAAAACAGCAATCACAGGTGGCCCAAATGTAACAAACATCCCATGTGGGCCTACAAAATGGTAATAATCGATGTATGCATACTACATTGACAGCTATATACACTTAGACATAGTAGTAATAATAAATAGAAGTCTTGAGCCACATAATCACATCTTAGTCCCAACAATATATTATTATGGGACAATCTTAAAAATTATATAATTAAAAAATATATAAAACCATATAGGATGCCCTTAGCCTAGAAGCTGCAGATGGTCTCCCATCCAAGTAACAACCCTACTTGGTTCTGCTTAGCTTCCAAAACCAACTGAGTAGCACTAACAATGGACCAAGAGGGCTACTGACAAAAAAATTGAGAAAAACAGTATTGAATATATGTATGAAAAAGTCAAGAATAAAGTCATACATATATGCAGAAATATAAAAACTATAAGTCCACCTTAAGATGTATGTAAATAAACAATTATCAACATGTAATAACAATATAGGCTAAGTAATAATGAGACAGCATGAAAAGGATATAATGATGATAGGTATAATCATATGTTGTTAAGCTAAGCAGAACCAAGTAGCGTCGTTACTTGGATGGGAGACCGTCTGCAGCTTCTAGGCTAAGGGCGTCCTATATGGTTTTATATTTTTTAATTGAAATGACACATGACATAAGTCCTCCTGTTCAGAAACAGACTTTACACCAATGAATGTGTGAATGCAAATGACACTTGCTACTGCCTACAACTTGAAGGGTGGAACAGCAGACAGAAGGGGCGGATGAATGTAGCCAATGTAAAGTATGGGCGTGTCGAGAGTGTGCCAATGCGGATGCAGTCGATTCAAGCTCTGGGTATCTTGAATGCATGTGCTCTGTAGCTGCATAATTTGTGCAGGGCAGGTGTTAGTGCTGGCTGATAGTGATGACTACACATATTCATGCCAGTAGATAGCCCAGAACATGTGTATGCAAAGAACACAAACTATAAAAGTGGATTGTAGATACAGTATGTATTACTAACATCCTGATTTATGTATTTAATATAAAACAGAACATTACTCTGGACCATTAATGAAGGGCAATGATGTACATGTACATGAGCCGTACATGTTTAAAAATGGTAGGGTAGCCCTTTAAGGTAAATATTTTGTACCTAAATAAGTCTATTATTTGTCTCCAGCAACTCATTTGAAGTTACAACATATTTTTCTACATTTCTATCACCAATTACACATAGTAGGATTATCTACTTTTTGTTCTTTGTATAGACGCTTTCAAGCAAAATAGAGGAACTACGCCCAAACAGGAACTTGGATTTACTGAAGGAGATTTATACTTTTTTACTTAATGAACTGCTTAACCCTGACATGTTCAGATATGAGCTGTAAAGGTACAATACTATCATTTCAGTTACTAATCTGCACAAGAAAAGTCTGTCGAGCTATCAGTAACTCTGTGTCTGCTCTGTTAGAGAAACAACTCTGTCCTAACATGGCAACCTGCAACAGAGGACTGAAAAAGAGTACAGAGGACTTATTTTAAATACTCCAGTTATTTCATATATATTGATCAGCTATGTAATATACAGCCTTTGGTGTTGTAAAAGGGTGACATTTTAAGGGTCTGGAGTGACCATTTAAAAACATTGCTTATGACTATTATCGTCAACCAACTCCTCGCAAAGGTAATTCTGATTCAACCTAAGAAATATAATTATTATTTTTCCTTAAATCCACAGTACCAATATTCATATAATAATGTATGCTTATCTCTTCAACAACAAAAAAACCGCACATAAGATATAGCTTCATTTAAAACGTGTTGTATGATTAATGAACTTTCTAATTGTAAAACTTAAGTATATTGTAAAACAGTATAAAAGTGTAACAGTATTTTACACAAACTCAACAGATTTAATTTACTCTTCTATCATAGGTGGTATAGCATGGCTTTCCATACAATACATTACATGCATTGCCTGTTTTATAAATACGCAAGTCATTGTGTTTGTGTTTTGATCAACTATTGTGTAGTGTACAGGAGAGTGTGTGATCTATTGCCTAAAGGTGTGTGAATGTAAGACAGTGTGTGGGGAGGTGGGGGGGACACAATCAAGCACACATTTTAACCTTCCAAATATTTTCACATTTATCTCACATATAAATTTCTAGTAATATACTTGTACGTCCACCACAAATATCTATTTTACACAAAAGATATCTATTTAGTGAGAGCCAGTAAGTAATATTACACAAAAGACATCTGTTCCAAATATCTTTTGCAACAGATGCTACCATTTAAGTCAAGAATACATCGCAGGAACTCCAGGAATTGTACAGCATTACAGGAGATAACACAATATCAGCCATCTTAACTACATGTGCTTGTAATGGCCTAATTTACTGCCAATGCAACTTTCATAGCAACAGTAACAGGGTCCAGTTCTTACTAGACTAATCCTCCTTAAGCATAACAATATCACATACAAATCAGATTAGACTCAAACACAACTATTCCATTTAAACATAACAAGCACACAAGCTTTTTTCCTTTATCTCAAACAGCTCGCATACAATGTAACCACAACAATTCCTTTCACATTTACCATCTGTATACAAACTCACATATCTCAGCTATATTCTAACCAAAGACAAATGATCATTCCTTTTCACATACTAACTATATGCATCCAGATTCAACCACCTTCCATTCAATCCATTGAAAACTCCATTATAACATTTTTCCTGCATGTCAGGGCCTTCCCATATAGAGACCACCATTCCATTAAACAGTTTGCAGAGCCGTCTCTGCATGTTCTATCCAGATCAAATAAGCCAACCTAGATAGCTTCACTTCCTCTTGTTACATGAGATCAAAACTTTTCCCTGGGTGGAGATTACCATTCCACAGAAATTGTGAACTCCACCCCCCTCTACCTCATGCTATGAGATGGGGGCAGGCCTACATTTTGTTCACTAATGAAATTCAAACATGACAGAATTCTGATTATATTATATTAGAAAATGGAATATCCTTATCAGGTGTATGTTAATGTCAAATATTGGCTGTGAAGGGATGGACCTCTTATGCCACCCTGACATGGTACAGGGGACCAGCTGGGCCTGCCTTGCCACTGTCCCTTTCTTGATCCCAAATGTGCCCTCTCTAAATGCTATAGGAGGGGCTATGCTGCCACCACTAGACTTATTCACTGGAATCTTGTACCGCTTCCTTCTAGTGCATCCCCTTGCTGGGCACCTGGGCTGGTACCTCTGACTTCGTTCTTCAGACCAGGTTTGCTGTGGATGGTTCCCCTGGCCTCTCACAAAGGCCAGAGCTGCAGTGTAGAAGGTAGAATATTGTTATTATATGTTGGGTCCCAACCTCAGAAGAGCCAGATAACTTATTAGAGTGTTCTAATCTATAGAACAAAGGAATTACAATAGGTAAGTAGACGTCAAAGCAGGTTCTTGAAGCAACAATGTTTATTTGCTCAGATATGGTCCTTAGTTACATAGTAATTAGAGGTAATAGTGATCTTCCAAAAGCCTAAATGGTATACTACAGTGGAAATACAAAATGCATCTCTTATATACTGTTAATGCACACATGTTGAAAGGGAGAAACCCAGCCCCTTGCCTCTAGCTGGCACCACAAAATATGAGATACTACAACCGATGTTTAGCATTAGGGTGTAATATATTCTCTAAACTTGGATTTAGCTTAATTTAAACTTCACAAACTTCACATCAATCTGTGATTTATTAAATGACTTGCCGTTTCATTATTCAACTAGCCCCCTATCTTTTCAACAGGACAGGACACACAGGAAAACAGTAATGAGCCGCTGCTGTGTTTTCAGGCTAAAAAATGTGCTGGTCACTATGATGAAAAGGCTTAATTAGCATGGGATTTCCTTCAGCAAGGTTACAAAACAAATTTCCTTCAACATGGCATACTGCTAAATCAATATATTTCAAATAAAAAAAAATCAGTACATTTGCAATTAAATATATACAAGTTAACCCGTGCATGATACTCATGCATTCTAGTCAAATCAAGCTACTTAAGGTCTTAAAAAGGTTCTTGTCATGCATTTGGGCCTAGCCCAGGCCTCCTCAGGGGAAGAGCGTTACTTCCCGACGCAAGCTCCCTTTTTAATGTGTGTTCATGAGGTAAAATTACCTCACAAAAATGAGATTGACCCCTCAACTTGTAAATTTAGCCTTTACTACCCCTCCCACAGGGGGAAGGGGGGATGATGGAAGTTAACTGACTTCACTATTCTAATTTTTTTGTCAAATAATGTCAGTATCCCAAATCTCAGATCAATTGGATGAGCCCTTTCTGAGAAAATAGTTTTTTCCACACACACACACACACACACACACACACACACACACACACACACACACACTAACACACCCCGCTACACATGTGTGTTCATGAGGTAAAATTACCTCACGAAAATGAGTTTGAGCCCTCAACTCGTAAATTTAGCCTTTACTACCCCTCCCACGGGGGGAAGGGGGGATGATGGAAGTTAACTGACTTCACTATTCTAATTTTTTTGTCAAATAATGTCAGTATACCAAATTTCAGGTAAACTGGATGAGTCCTTTCTGAGAAAATAGTTTTTTCCACACACACACACACACACTAACACACGCCGCTACACATGTGTGTTCATGAGGTAAAATGACCTCACGAAAATGAGTTTGAGCCCTCAACCCGTAAATTTAGCCTTTACTACCCCTCCCACGGGGGGAAGGGGGGATGATGGAAGTTAACTGACTTCACTATTCTAATTTTTTTGTCAAATAATGTCAGTATCCCAAATCTCAGATCAATTGGATGAGCCCTTTCTGAGAAAATAGTTTTTTCCACACACACACACACACACACACACACACACACACACACTAACACACCCCGCTACACATGTGTGTTCATGAGGTAAAATTACCTCACGAAAATGAGTTTGAGCCCTCAACTCGTAAATTTAGCCTTTACTACCCCTCCCACGGGGGGAAGGGGGGATGATGGAAGTTAACTGACTTCACTATTCTAATTTTTTTGTCAAATAATGTCAGTATACCAAATTTCAGGTAAACTGGATGAGTCCTTTCTGAGAAAATAGTTTTTTCCACACACACACACACACACACACTAACACACGCCGCTACACATGTGTGTTCATGAGGTAAAATGACCTCACGAAAATGAGTTTGAGCCCTCAACCCGTAAATTTAGCCTTTACTACCCCTCCCACGGGGGGAAGGGGGGATGATGGAAGTTAACTGACTTCACTATTCTAATTTTTTTGTCAAATAATGTCCGTATACCAAATTTCAGGTCAATTGGATGAGCCCTTTCTGAGAAAATAGTTTTTTCCACACACACTAACACACGCCGCTAGGCTTTTACTTTTATATATTAGATAATGCTAAGAATTTAGTAGGTCAGTGTATACCTCCGCCCAGCAGGTGGCGCTGCAGCTTGTTTTTTGTTTTTTTTCACACACTGACTAACACACGCCACAAGGCTTTTATATTATAGATCAGCACACTGTACCACTAATTTAAATAAATTTATACAATAAGTTATTTATAAGTGTTTCAGCCATAGTGGCTTTACTTGCTCTTTAAATATATAGGACTTGTTATTGCTATACTATATCGTGGTCTGATAAGAGTACTTTAGAAAATCCCACAACTTGAATCAGCCACATCCCTAAGCACACCTTTACTGTATATTGTCTACATTCATCTAATCCTTTCCCCCCACGTGCCACCCTTTAAGTCGTGTTATTAGCGTTCAGCACATGATTTGCATGAAATTGTGTTCATTGGTGTAAGGTCTGTTTCTGAGCCTGCACAGTTGAGTTATTGAGTGAGAAATTTTCCGCAAGATACGGCATGCAAAGGGACTTACGTCTAAACATGAATTAGGTCCAGTATATCTAAAATATTATTATTAATATGTTGCTTCTGAAGGTTAACTAGAGCTGATGTGCTTTATGAGAAAAGTTACATTATTGCAAGTGGAATAAATTGAGCCTTTTTTAACTAGAAAACACAAAATCAGAATGGAATGTCTTAAGTTTACATTTATGATGTAGAACATGGTTGTCCAAGCATGCGGCCCAGCATGCCTGTAAATGTGGCCCAGCAGGAGTTTTGGTTGTGGCAAGGGGGCAACACTGAAAAAAAATATCCTGCAAAAAAAAAAAAAGAAAATACTTACCCTGCGGTCACGTCAGCTGGCGCTCCGGCTCCCTCCCTGGTCTCCTCCTCCGTGTGGTGCTCGCAGTGAATGTCGGGGGTGACGTCATCACACCCGACATCCATTGCGTAGCGCAGCACAGGGGAGTCACCCGTGCAAACTATCAGCAGCAGTGAAAGATTATCCAGTATCTTATTGTTGTTACTCTGAGTTTGGACTTTCTGTACCATGCAATTATGAACTAGCTGTGTTCTCTGTATGTATCTAATATAAATATTAAGAGATGATTGTATTTTTAATATTTTAAACCATTTTAAATGTGCAGTGCTGAGTAGGGTGAAAATATCACCCACTGTTACCCTCATCGGAGGCTGCTCCATAAGTCATTTTTCCTGCCACCCAATCTTTAAATCTCTGTAGATTTCTATTAGTCCTCCTGATGCTACCTATATCGGTGACCATTTCAAACTGGTCAATAAAAAAAATGATTCATGGGTGCAGAAAGAGAGGAAAAAAAAGATTTTGGCATTTAATTCCCCGAACCCCACTAAGGGGCAGATGCAGGTAAGTTAAATTGTAGCTGGTAATGGGACTACTGCTTTAATCATGATTCTGCAACAGGTTTCCTAACTCTTACTAACTTCATTTCCAAGTAAGTTTAATATGTTAACTATGTTTTCTATGGTTCTTTCGATGATCAGCTATCGTTGGGTAAGTGCATTTTATATGCGGCCCAAACCAACTCGTCATTTTCCAATGTGGCCCAGGGAAGCTAAAAGGTTGGACACCCCTGATGTAGAAGAAGTTACCAGGAAAGCTCATAGGAAGTAGAACAGTCTGTGGAGAAGAAAAACAAATATACACTGTGTTCTGTTCTATCTATTGGAGAATAACAATAACCAGCTTTATCTGATTTTCTCTGGAAAGTTATTGGTTCTCTTTATGGAAATACATAACATTTAATATTCCATTTCAGAAATTCAGACTTCTGACTCTCATAGATTAACAGAATTAGGTACATACTGATGCAGTGGCGCACGCAGGGGGGGATTCTGAGTCTCCAGAACCCCCCCCTGCGCTAACTAAATGGCCACTATAGTTGCTCTGTCCTATACAGCAGCAGCGGCACTGTCAAAGAAGCGCCCGCGGCGGTGCTGTAGTGAAGCAGGAACCCCCCCCCCCCCCCCCCCCGACAATCCTCTGTGCGCCCCTGTGATGGGACTACAGGCCATATCATGTCCCAGTTCTGTCCTGTTCCACTGATGAACCTTCTCTTCAAAATAACGTCCATCTACTTGCATACATTCAAACTGTCTTTATATTGGAGAGGCAGCTCCTTTTTATGACCCAAACCTCAATTTCCCTCTTTATTTACAAATTGTCCCACTTTTGGATTTGATGTATAAACATGTATATATAAAATAATCAATTGCTCTAAAACGTTTATATTTGGTTACTAGATTTTGATGTATAAGCATTCACTTTTCATATATTTGTAAATCTTGACATTCTGTAAGTTTTGTAACTTAAATAGTAACAAAAGTGATCATAAGTGTGGTTTTAAATACAGCTGTCTCAATGGACATTTCAAATATTTGCAGGGCATATATTTGGCTCAAGTTGCAAATTCTACAAATAATTTTAAATACAGAATTGCTAACAGTTACAAAAAACACAACATAAAACAAAGTGTTATCAGCTAGATACAATTATTATGACAGGATTCTGTTAAATGAAATTACACTTTTCCTATCTGCGGTTCCTATCTTCGGACTGTGAGAAGAATGTTTTGAGGTTTTAAATTTTTTATTTTCTTTAAAACATGTCAACAATAACATACATGTTTGTGAAACAGGATGCATACATTTTACAGCATAGACAAAAACAATCCAAACTTACAATTCAACAGTGGTTACATATAGCAACAAGGACAAAGTCCTGAAAGAACACTGAGCAGAGCTCACGGAACATTGCAAAGAGTAGTAAGAGTAAAGACAAAATCAAGATTATATAAGGAAAAAGCGATTAATAAACACAAAAAAGGCCACATCATAAGTAATACGTGGGAGCCACCCCTGGATAGGAGATTGGGAATGAAAAAACAGTATGCTTCTCTTTCTCATTTATTGATACCGGCACAAAATCAAATTGACTTACTCTAAAACTTTAAAACCTTTTATATTTTAGAAACTATTTATATGCCATTTAAAACTGTTACCTTTTATACGACTGTGTCGAATATTTACTCAGATGCATAAAACATATTTATTGTGGCAATAAAAGGCAGTTCTATTCTTGCTAAATGCTAAGGCAACAACAAAGTCTAGAGAAAATGATAAGATAACCCACCTGGGTGTTCTTCAGTTCTGAAAACTGAAATTTGTGTCAGGGCATAAGAATATTATCAATGCAGCATAGTGATATATTTAGTAAGGTTAAGAAAAAAAGACCAAGGTCCATCAAGTCTATGGAGTTCCATATTATGATACAAGGTTTTTCTTTACCTAATGTAGAAGGAAATGCAGTAATACAACTGATTATGCTGCCAGTATCATGTAATTATACTCTGAATTGTAAAGCAGGAATACAGACAAAGTATGTTAGATAGCTGGACGCGCCAAGTGAGTTGTCACTCATTTGCAAGTGTTCTTCAAATCTAACAATGGACCACAATCTCCAGAAAATATCCATGCAAAAGCAAATCTTTCATTTTGAACAAATATATCAACATGGTTTAAATACTGTACTTTATTTATGGTGTATCACACACAATATTTGTCCCATACAAAACAAAATGTAGTAAGCATATACAATTTACATGATACAGTCTTTTTTATTTCTTTTTTTTTTTGCAGTTTGACTTACTTTAGTTCAAACATCATATTTTGTGGAAGTGGGGGAGCAATTTAATGCAGGTGACGTCTTGCTAAGCTTGCTATTGTATTGCTGCAAAACTTATTTCAGCCTCTTACTATAAAATACTAGCAATAGGGACTACTGCTGAGAGACCACAGCTCAATTTTATAGAATGAAAGCGTCATTACTACCTATGAGTGCTCTGACTAGAGTGCAGTGAAAGGAGTCTCAAATATACTCTCCCAATATTTTTGAATGAATGCAAAACATTCAGCTTGCAGGCACAATAACTTAAGAATTGTGCTATCACCGCTTGTGCACATTGTTACATTTATACTCACTGTCAATGACAGGAAATTTCTTTTATTTGGCATTACCCAAATGAGCCTGGCGTAAGAGAGGCAAGGGATTCATCAGGCTAAATCGTACTTGAAAAATCACTATAAATTGATTAAAACATTTCAATAAGAAATTGGCAAAGTGAATGAATAGGTGGTACTCATTACCATGCAGCTATCAACCCCGACATGGTTTGAAACGTTAGGAGAATAACTATGAGTGTAATCCCAACAGTAATTAAATCACTACTTACCATATATCAGACATGAAGTTTGTCCGAAGGTTTAAATCAGCGTCCTCTGTAACATCCGAATGCCCTAAACAGCTACAGTACCAATGATGTCATTTACTATGGACACACTGGTTGAGAAAGCCACGACACTTCTGGAGGTCTCCAACGTATTTCTCTGGTGGAGGAATATGTAGGCTTCTGGCGGAAACTGTACTGTAGGTGGCAGTAGGAGCAGAGGTAGTGGCTGTTAGAGCTGGGCCAGCCATTTTTACAGGTAAAGAACTCTGTAGAGAGTCCAGACAAGAGACGTCTCCCTGGGTACATTGCAGTAGCTGGGCCTCGTTAGACTTATGATCACTCTCTGGGCCTGAAGTAACAGGACTTCACGGGCCGAGGGTTCCTCTTGTCTGCTCATGGCCAGAGTATACAATTACGTCGTTAACACTGGAATTATCACTGACTGGTATTAGCGCAACTAAACAAGAGGTGCGGAGTCTAACGCATCTCCAATGTTCAACAGGGACCCCCCGCAAGGAGGTGCGCAGGTCACGGTTCTCCCAGATAGTCACCAGTGCAGTGATAAGAGAAGAATGGTCGGACAGTCTGGATCAAACCAACGGTAACACAGTACAATGGAGATAGCCAGGAGAGTAGTCATTAATGAGTCAGGAGTCAAAACCAGAACGGGCAGAGCAGTACCAAACGGAATCCACAGGTAAAGTCAATTAAAGCCGAATCAGGAAACAAATAGCAATAGTACAATACAGGAATGCTGGAGCAGGGTGAACCAATACTCTGGCACCCTAATGGTGCCAGAGTGAGCTTTGACTAAAAGGTAGTGCTTCCTGATTGGATCCTGTGGTCTTGGCGGTCAGAACACAACTGACCGCTGACAGGTTGAGAAGAACAGCGTCCTGTTTTCCTAACAACGGGATGCAAGGGTATTGCGCATGAGTGCGCTGAGCCACCAGGACCCGGGAGAGCGTCCTGTTGCTAGGCAATGGGACGTGAGTGAGAGGAGAGAGGCGTCCATCTCCAGCACTATGAGGCGGAGTCTGATATATACAATACAAAACAAATGTTTGTAATTTATCCCACACTTGTGCCTTTAATTTATCTTATAGGAACCCATTTTGTAATGCACCAAGCCACCCCTCCTGGCAAATTTCTATGACAAAATTCATGTTGGTTGGAGCGAGGCTTGAATCACTGATGTTTGCAGCTTGTGCTCGTGGATAATAAGGAGACAGCTACATTATAGCGATTAGCTGTGGTATATCTGATTTTATGTACTACGTGGTTTAAGCTTTTTATATAGTAAATGTGAAAATATTCTGCACCATGAAAATGTTCCTCATCTGTATTTTATTTTCCTGTTCTATATTTAATATTTAAAGGATAATTCCACTACCATAACAAACACTAAGTCTAATACTACCTAGTTTCTATGTCAAGTTAAATGTGATAGTTCCTATAACGGTCTAAGCTATTTTTAATTTTTCTACTGATTGTCTTCACATAGGACAAGCAAAAGTGGATCATCAAATTAAGACCCTTTAAATTTGATTGTATTTCATTGTATTAAGTGCCACCATGTAAATTCTCTGGGGCATATTCAATTGATGGCGGGATCGCAGAAAATCCCGTGCTCCAAAAATATTACCGTTAATACGGTAATATCGCGCCTGATTTCAGCTCGCAGCTCCCTGAGCTGCGAGCTGAAATCCAGCGAGTAAACGGTTTTTACGCGCAGGATTACCATATTAACGGTAATATTTTTGGAGCGTGGGATTTTCGGCAATCCCGCCGTCAATTGAATATGCCCCTCTGTGCGGCCACTGAGGGATTGTGATTCAACATAGAAATGTGCATAATGAAAAAACGGAAAATCCAGCCTATTATTACTTTTGGACCACCACTTTAATTAATTTAGCATTTACTGTTTTCTGTCATTGGTTCCTGATGATTCAAACCTCATTCATGTCTTGAGCAGGTACTTCAGAACTGTGTTATTTCATGTGTCACATTTGAACACATTAATGTTTTTTGTGCCTATAAAGTGTTCTTAAATTGTGGCCTGTTCGCTCACCCATTGCCAGTAAAGGTGTCACCTCAGAATGTGTGTAATTTTGCAAGAGTAAAGGGGCTCTACTGCCACCCACTAAACTAAGTATGTCCATGATAAATGTGCAATATGTATCCTTTTAGGCTCACTCAAATATCTTGTTCCACAACAGTAAAACTTTGTTTTGCATCCAGGCACAATGCGGAGTTTAGGACTGCAGTAAGAATTTATTTGGGGATAGCCAGGCCCATTTGGGGAACATAAAAGAGATAATAAAGGAGTAGAGGATGAGCTTCCAAGATAGACATACTGGCATAATGGGCTTAAAATATTTAAACAAGATTGTTTCTGAATGAATGTCTCTTTTACCCTTTGCCTACTGACCAAAAGTAAGATGAATACTCTGCTAGCAGCCTATCACTACTTGGAACCGTAGTTTCATGCACAGCCAATAGTGATAATAATTAAGGTGTATAAGAGAAAATTGCCACTGACGCATAAGAAACTATACTTGCATGACATGGGGTGGAGTTGATAGGAGGTAATCCTTAAATGTTCCATCTGCCTAGGGATATGCAGGCCATCTAATCAGCATACTACAACTAGTCTCCAATCTGTGACCATTTTTTATCAAGGCTATGATCTTCTGTGAGTGATAGCACCAGGGCCTGATTAAGGATTCCAGCCGCCCTAGGCTAATACACCAGTTGCCTCCCCCAACTCCCCACCTCACCACCAATTCATATATATACAGTGGTCAAAGTGGAAATTTAGAATAGTTTTACAATGAAAACAGTAGAAGTGGCGTCATGGCATACCACCATCTACCGGCCCACTTCCACCACTGTATATATATTATTATTATTTACATAAACACAAATCCTTCACTGCTGCTGTTCAGAGAAGCCTAGCATACTTCTTAATGAGACAAATTAGTGAGACAATTAAATATATAGTTTATTAAGTTATAACACACTTATACATACTTTGAAAGTACCTTTTTCTGTAGCTTGATGTCTGCACTGGATCCTGCTTCCATCACACATGCAGTCAGCGGAGGAGAGATGGGTGGCACACACAGCAGTGGAGGGAGAGAGATCAGAGGCCACCTTCTGTAATCGAAGGAAGTATACTGTTCACGGGGATTGGCTCCTCAAGCACCCTATTCAAGGGCTGGGAGGAGGGTTTTCGGGGAACAGGCACTTCCCCCCCAAAATGCGCATCTGATTTTAACTACTACACAAAGGGCAGTTAACATTCCCCTACTTATTTTCCAGGACTGATTACTGCAATTGGAAAATAATGATAAAAAATGGGAGGACAAAACAAGAAAATTTATTGTTGTAATATCAGGGTATATTTTATTGTAATGTTTAATGTCATATTGGTTAAATCATCCCTCCTATCCCCTAAGTTCAACATGGATGTTCTGCTGAATTACAGGGTATTTATGATAATGAATCCTTCCCTGTAGAGCTAGATAATTCTAAAGTTAGGTATCACCTCACATTGTTTCCCTGGGGCTGGAGGGCAGGAGATCAGTGCTCTGATTCTCTGTGGCAAATAACTGTCATCTGGTCACTGTGGTGAGTGCACAGTGTTCGTCGGCGCTTTCAGGTATGGGTATGGGAGCTGCAATGGACCAAAATAAAAAAGCAAATCTCAGATCCACAGCCAGGCACATTAATCGCTTGTTCAGACAGGGAAGTGAGGACGCAGTGGCTATACTGCCTACACTCAGGAGAGGAGAGGAGGGGAGAGAAGAGGAGGGGAGGGGAGGGGCGACCTGATCACTGAGATCGCTGACGATCGCTGGCATTTACAAAAAAATATATAAACTATATACGAAAATATGCTTTTTAAAGTGCCGGCGCTGCGCCCCCCCCCCCCCCCAGGACACAGCGCTCCAGGCTGTAGCCTGATCAGCCTATTGGTTGATTAGGCCCTGGATAGCACAAGCAATGGGCCTCAATATAGGGCTCATGCTCTATAAGAAACAAATCATTTGTCCCAGTTGCGTTGGGAGAAAGCATTGCAATGTAGTCACAACAGCATGTAGGTGTAGGTGCACCCCCAACAAGAGTTCACAATGAAGGACTTATCCTTAAATTGTATGTAGTCAGAGAAATTGCATGAATGAATTTTGTTTCTGAATCTTTCCAAGGTATAATCATTTTCCATTTTTGAAATCATTAAGGAAATTCTCTTAAAAGCATTCAGGTATTTTATTGCAATCATCAATATAATCTAACATTAAATTGTCACTCAGTTATATTTATAGATGCAACATTTTCATAGTGCATGAGCATCTGTGTGTTGGCATACCATATGCATGAAAAGGCTGCTATGAGTTACCTCTCATACCTCCCATTGTACCTGTGCCAAGGCTCATGGCAGTATCACATGCTTTCTCATCTGGTCTCTCTTTGCTTTGTTCACTATATTTAATCAACTATTGGTCTCAGGAAATGTACAGGCACTTAGTTCTTCCTATTAGAATATGCAAACGTTTGCATCCCACAGATGCTGCCATTTTGGCCTGCAGACTCCTTATACTTCTCAGAACATCAGGCCTATTAGTGCAAAAAATGAAACATGATATTGATAAACCATTTGTACTGTAAGTCTACTGTTTTTAAATTTCATAAATAACCCATATTATCTTCCCCACCATCATTTTCCAGTATCTACAATACTTTTTATATTTTTTCAAATGGACACTGAGAAAGTGCCAGAGACATTGATACATTGATAGGAGGGAAAAGATATACAAAGTAAGAGAGTGCTATTTATAACAGCATTCTAATTATTATCATTACCCTTAATGAATAAGGAGCTGTGGAACAAGGAGGTACTGCAAACATGCATTCATAACAACTAAATAATTAGAGCAATTGTGTGGTTTGCTAAGCATGTATGGGGTTCCCAATGACTTTTCTTGGACACATGCCCTTCCTGATCAAAACACATAAAAAGTCACATGTTCAATTCAAACATATATTTCTGATTATCTCAGTCTTCACTAGTGGCTGAAAAGAAAAATACCCAATCCCTGAATTGATGAGGTTCCCTCTTTAGCCAGTCACTGTGGTCACTTGGCGTGGCTACATTCTTCAAAGATAGGCAGGGCCAATACTAACATTAGGCATATTAGATGATCACTAGGGTGCCACTGATTAGGGCTAAAACCATGAATAAGTGACATAATGTCAGTATCCAGTGTCTTTAATGTACTATAACGTTCCCCCAGACAGAGCGCTAAACATTGACAACTAGCCATCAGCTGCCCAATACTCCCAGTTTTAAACTCTTCCTCTGTCTCAGAGCTCCTGAAAGACACATAAAAGCCTCATTCTGAGCCCTCTACTTTCCTTTTCAATGAGCCATCTCCTCACCTGCCCACTGAACCATCTTCTTGGTTCCTGCGTGAGTTGTCTGCACTCCCTACTGAGCCTCAGATGGATGTGATCACACACCTTTAGGTTGTTTACCTTGTTTGGGATGGAGCCTATATTGCAGGGCATGAGCAGGTTTCAATCACAGACACACACACACCCACACACACAAACACATACATACTTACATAGGAATTTCTCTTATTCCAATAGATGCTAACGATTCAAACATTTTCAATCTTAGTAAGAAAGTTTTGAATGATAGTGAAATTTTCCTTTTATCCAAAGGACTTTAATTTGCACCCACAGTTTCCCCTGATTCTTTTGAACTTTTTTTGGATATCCAAAAATTTATTAGAAAACTTACCATAAAGAAATTTTTTCAAAAAAATGAAAAATATACACCAGAATCTTCAGAAGATAAGCTAAATGCCAATAAAGAAGTGCGAGAACATTCCAGATGTTCATTTAGAAAGAAATCAGCTTTTTTCCCACAACATCTTAAGGGTCCTTATGTGGAGACCTTTAACAAATTACTTGTTGACGACATAAAAAAATTCCTTAAAATAAAAAAATACAATCTGCCCAATAATTTATCTCAAAAAGAAAGGCTGGCACTTAAAAATCTACAAAAAGATCAGAGTATTGTGATTAAACCAGCGGACAAGGGGGGGGGGGGGGGGTAGTTATTTTAGATCATGATAAATATCTTGGAGAAGTTATACACCAGTTGGGAGATGACAGTACTTATTTAAAACTCAAACAAGATCCCACTATATCTATTAGAACTAGGTTTGATACACTCATTAATAAATATGAGTCTAACACCACTTTAGATAAAAAGGTGGATGAATTTATTAGAATTTCAGCTCCAACTACTCGATATATATATATCCTGCCCAAGATTCACAAGAATTAAATAGATCCCCCCGAACGTCCTATTATATCAGGAGTCAATTGTATCACCTCTAATCTATTAGCCTTCATAGACCATCATCTTCAGCTTATAGTTAAAACTACCCCATCTTATTTAAAAGACACAGGGGACATTCTACGTAAACTTGATGGTATGGTTTGTGATGATAATCTATTTTTGGTCACAGCAGATGTTACCTCTTTATACACGATTATTACACATCAGAGAGGTCTTCAATCCATAGAGCTTTTTCTTAATTCAGCGGATTTGAGCAATGCTCTCAAATCCTTTATCCTTGATGGTATCCACTTCATACTCCATAACAATTATTTCTATTTTCAAGACAGCTATTACCTGCAAAAAACGGGCACAGCCATGGGCACCAGGTTCACTCCAAGTTACGCCAACCTATTTATGGCTCATTGGGAACATACATTTGTAAGCCAGGTTGGTGACCTTGGAGCGGGCCTGGTGTCATGGTTCAGGTATATAGATGACATCATCTTTTTTGGTGTGGAGATAGGAGTTCTTTGGAGAAATTTTGTTCCCATCTGAATAATAACGATTGGAATGTCCATTTAACTTTTGATGTCAGTAAAACTATAGTCAACTTTCTAGATCTACAGATTTATGTAAATAATGGAGTGATACAAACTATGGGGTATAAAAAACCCACTGATTGTAATTCATACATTTCCAAGAACAGTGAACATCATGAAGCTTGGCTTAATGGGATTCCATATAGTCAGTTTCTTAGACTCAAACGAAATTGTACTGATCCTAATATCTTAAATAAACAAATGAACGATATGAAAGAAAACTTTCAGGTGAAAGGCTATAGTCAACAACATCTAGAGAAAGCAATGGGAAGAATGTTACAAATGGATAGACATGATCTTCTACTCAAAAAAGAAATAGATAATTTACTGAATCATCAAGATAATCAGAAAAATTATGAAACTGCATTTATTACGAGATATAATAGCCAATTTAAAGGCATAGAGAAGTTAGTCCGGAAACATTGGCACGTATTACAAAAAGACGAAATCCTTCATGAATTACTCCCAAAACAACCATTTTTTATTTATAGAAGAGCCCCTAACATTAAAGACAAGTTAGTAAGAGGTACTTTTGAAAGTAAAATAATGAATGGCAAAATTGTGAGTAAAGGTTTCTATAGGTTTCTATAATGTGTCAAGGTTGTAAGGTAGTAAATTCTAAGACAAGCAAATTCACTAAACTTGTTATCAATGAACAAGAATACCCTATCAACCATTTTCTTACTTGTAATTCAAAAAATGTTATATACATATTGGGTTGCAAATGCGGTCTCATATACGTAGGAAGAACATCAAGATCATTAAAAACTCGTATAAGTGAACATGTAAGAAATATCAAAAAAGGTTTAATCCCACATTCCGTTTCCCAACACTTTAAAAATGTACATAATTGTTCACCTTCCGAATTAACTTTCTTCATGGCCATAGACTCTGTACAGAGTAACTGGAAAATTAGAGATATTGATAATTTATTGGCAAGAAAAGAAATGTCTTGGATTTACAAACTTGACAGCCTTATCCCCAAAGGGTTAAACAGGGATTTTGAGCTAAAATTATTTCTGACTTAAACTAGTATTTACTTGAAATTATTATCCATCTGAGATGTTTACTGTTATTGTAGGATGCCATATCATCATTTGTGGCTTCTGATTATGTATATATTTTCTTTTTCCTTTTCTCGGTTTCTATGACAACTAATGTAAACAAAACCAGAAATGACGTCGGCAAAATCTGAGAACCGGAAGTGACATAGCGCTATTCATATATGCTCCATTGATTGTTCTGTATTGGTTCAATATATGTATAGGATGTCTTATTGATTGTTTTTTACCTTTTTAATACAAATAACTTTATGCAAGATATCGCCGAACCAGATATAATGTTAGTACATCCTACAAACCAGAAGTGACGTTACGCAATTAATGTCTTTTCATCTGAAGAATGATCTATTGTAATACTTATGTTTATGTATACATCAAACAAAGAAATTGTATAGAGAAGTTTTATTATATAAATATTTGCATGTTTCAATCTGTGATACAATACCGGAAATGTTATTAACCAGAAGTGATGTAGCGCTGTTTTGCATGTTTTGTCGATATATACTCATTTATGAGAGATTTATGTATATCTTTACCATGTTGGGAGAATGTATGAATAGAGAATCCACTTTGTAGGGATATACACTGCGAATAATTTAAGGGTAAATATCACCAAACCGGATATGACATCATTATGCCCACAAACTGGAAGTGACATCGCGCAGTTCGATTTGAGAATATTCATGTATTTTTTCTGTTTTTTAAAAAAAAAGAATTATCTTTTGCATTTATAATGTACCCTTGACTATGTTTTTCATGTATTAGACAGATCATCTGTATTTAGAATATATGACTATCAATATGTTTCACTAGCTTAATTAAGATCACGCCCTCATTGGAGGATTTGAATATAAATTGCTCACAGGAAAGATCAGTCTACTATGCACCTTGAAAAAGACCATTTTAGGTCGAAACATGTTGGAGCTGTTTGACTGATGATTTTACCATATCTCCACCATTGAATGGATATTTATTTCTGGCTGTTCTACACTGTGACCAAATTGGAAACCCTGTGGAATTATACCAACTGCCCAAATACTCTGTCTATCTGCTGGTGAAACACTTATGATGTATGTCAATGGAACTGACCCAAGTATAAAGATCGTATGAAAAGGAAGGAAAAAAATACAATTTGATGGGCTTGAAATTCATCTGACTCTTGTGAGTACCCCACCAAAGGGGGCGTCTACATATAAAAGAAGATCTTCTGTTTTCCATATATTAGAACACTATGCATCGTTCTATATGTTTATACTGTATCACACTATGTTGTTCTTTTTTCTCTATTTCATGACTACATGAATAATTTGTGAGAAATAAGAACTGGAGGATTATCATCATTCAATTTAAGTATTTTCCTCTATATTTTTTCTACATCATCTACTTTATAGAGAATATTTATTAACGCCTGTAGGTTTTCATAATATTATATATATCCTGTTATTTATTGGGAACTTGTGTATATTCCCCTTGAATTGTAGCGGGCTGCTAGTAAAAGTGAAGCGCTGTTTTTGGATTTCACTATTTAATTTTATATTCTACACATACATACTTGTTTTTATTGCATCATGAGGACCGATGCCTGGAACATGGCACATAGGGACATCTCTTTCCTAATGCCCTGTCAACAGGATAATCATATGGGTATATGTAGGAGCTGTTTGTCACCTGAGTTCCTACTTGAGGTTTACAGTTTGACTTTGCTCAAAGTACTGACATAGACTGCATGGTGGGAGAGGTTTCATGTATTTTGGCCATCTGAGGATATCCTCACACCCGCATATAGCCACCTAGCCATGGAGGTTACAGTCCTGGCCAACAAATGCATATCATTTCAACAAGTTATGTGGTGTGGTTCTTTATGTAGAACTTCACCCCCAACCAGTTCAGACCTTCCAGTGCTGATTATTCAGCTATGAGGCATGCCATGCAGTTACGTCTTTCTGAGCATTTTCTCTGCATTTATTTACAGCACAAAAAAAGCAGAGCGGTTCATTAGGACGCTGTGAAATACAAAGAAGGCAAAGTGCTTTTGCATAACAAAACCATGTGCTACACTGACCTGTGGAAACCTTGGTTGGGTACTGGTCCCATGCTGCCAGATCCCTACACTGTCTCTCTTCATATGGAAGTGTCAACTGAATGCTTGACCACTTGTCCTTCTGTCACAGGGGATTGCTCAGTATCTGACCTGTCACTCTGTAGCGGTGCCGGTTCTAAAAAGGAACAGATATGTAAATGACTGAGGTAACAGTCAAATCACATACAAGATTTCCAGCTTACCATCCGGATCAAAGTCCATCTCTTACAAAATCTTGCCTTTGAATTCAGCTAGTCTTCCAATTTCAAGAGCCATTCCAAGTTTCTGATCTTGGCAAATTAAATCCCCCGTGACAGAGGGACAAATGGCCAAGCGTTTGGTTGACACTTCCATGTCAGAAGTGAGGTGGTGTATTGACCTGGCAACACGGGACCAGTGCCCAGCCATGGCTTCCACAGGGAGGTGTAGCACACAGTTTTGCTAGGCAGAAGAACTTTGCTTTCTCTGTATTTTGCAAAGCCATAATGGACCACTCTACTTTCTTTCAAGTTGCAAAGAAGTACGGAGAAAATCCTGGGACTGAGAGGAGGTCCAGACTGTGGAGAAACACCTGATGAGGTTTATACGGTCATGCCGGGTGCCCAGAAAGAGAGACTGTGTTGCGTGCCTCATGGCTGAGCCATTCATACTGAAAGATCAGAACTGGTCGGGGGTGAAATTCTACATAAAGTACTGCATAACAGCTTTAAAGAGGGATCAAACTTGTTGAAATTATGCACATTGGTTAAACAGGGCTGTAGCCTCCATGGTTAGGTGTCAATGTAATCAGGCAAGCGGATGTCCTCTGACGGCCAGAATACACAAAACTTCCCCTACCATTGTTATTATTTATTAATTTATGTATGCGGGAATGTGGATATCCTCAGACAGTCAAAATACATGACACTTTCCCCATCTTGCAGTCCGTGTCAGTGCTTTATGCAAAGTTAAAGTGTAAATCTCTTGTGGTAAATCTGGTGACAAATCGCTCCTACATATACCCCTATGATTGTTCTACCAACAGGACATTAGGAAAGGGGTGTCCATATATACCATGTTCCAGACATGGGTCAGTCGCGGGCTGGCATATTTCAGCCCGGGGGGCGCATAGGCGGCCGCACCACATGACACGCGATGTGACCGCGTCTAATGACGCGGCTGCATCGCGTGTCGTGTGATGCGGCCGTCTGTGCGCTGATGCGGCCGCATCTCGTGTCAAAATGAGGTAATTTTTCATCCCAGGGGCGGCCCTAACAGCGCTGAAACTGAGCGGCCCGGGGGACCGATGCCCCCCTGTCCCCCGGGCCAGCCCGCCCCAGACATGGGTCCTTACGATGCAATACAAACAAGTGTGTGTTTGTGTATGTAAACAAATAATCCATGCAATTGATCCAGCAATAAAAAAGGTGTAGAGCATAGGGAGAAAATAAATAACCAAGTAAAGGTAGAACTGTTGACGGTAGGAATCACCAGATGGTGATATCAAATGCAGTAAATATAACCAAGTAAATGCTAAGCGATGTATGGTGATACTGTTGGTGATAGGAATCACCAGGGGTGACCCAACCTTATGAGTAGCTAGCACTAACACAGCTGGTACCTGTGCTCCAATATGTAACAGGTTGAAGCCGTGGAACCTTTTATCTTTGTTTTTTGCAGCTGTATGCTGAAACTAAAACAGCTACTGCTTAAGAAGCCTGCAGTATGGAGTCTCTTATTTGGTCATTTCTACAATATAAATATAACAACCGGTTAGGACAGTTTAGAGAATTTGGAATATTGGTGTAACATTGCTTAAGTAGCCCAGTGATTACAGGGAATCTGTCACAGCTGGATGTAGGTCTAGTCAGAATCTGCACTGAGCATGCTCTGGATCCCTAGATAGATTAATATGTATTCCTAGGATGTTTCCAGTTTGAACATGCAGAGAGGAAGCACTGGACTGAGTGAAGACCTTCATAGTGAAGTATGGAAAGCAGTGGATAAATTAGATTGTATTGCAGACTGATTTATAGCAGTTGGACTTTGATGTGAAGCTTACAATTTTGCCTCATTACAAATATATTTTATTTGGTCAAGAGAAGAAAGTTGCCTGCTTCATGCTGTCTGCTGGGTGTACCTTAGAGGGTACCAGTGCAGAGCTAATAAGGAGTTACTTTGTAATAATGTTTTGAAAATGACCTATTTGTATTGCCAGAGTCTGCTGTCTATTGCCTACTTACATATTTGGATCCAGGAGACACCCAGCTATAGACACAGGGGCAGAAAGATAGAAGCAGTTCCATCATTTTCAATATATAATTTGGTTAGAAATGATCTTGTTTTACATGTAGTAAACCAGATTATAATTAATGGCTTTTAGATTTAACTGAATCCTAAATGAATTGTGTATTATAATGTAAAAATGGACTACTTATTTTAACACTTATGGCTTTTCAGTTAGTATTCTCAGAATTTAGCTCCTTTCTTGAAACAGAATAGAAAACATGGTAAATTTATTTCTATTACATTTATGTGTTCCAAAGACCAGTACATATTATTTATGGACACCATATACTTGGGAAAAGTAATAAAATGATAAACACTCATACTTCTTTGTGGCATCCAGCCACACTTCAAAAATCTGTTTTTAATTTCAACCAAATCATAAATAAAGGTAAACTTCCTCATCATACTTCTAATAAAAAGCATACAAAGTGTATGGCCCATTCAAGAAAGATGGATGAAGGTTTTGCACTATGAACCTCTTGATATATCATTACTGTCTCTAGAAGGAGCTGCACTTGAAAATTTAGAAAAAAATACAATAAAAGAACAAGGAAACTAGAAAAAGCAGAAGAATATAAAAGTATGCTATTTGCCCAAGCAGAATACAAAATGATGACTTTCATTACTGACCCTTTTTTAAGTAATCTCGTATAGGACCTCATTTGGATATAGCAGCAAATCCAGCTAAAGTGTGCATTTTTGCACTTTGATAAAATCATTTTCCGATGCATGGCATATGAATGCAATTTTGCAGGAAAATTACTTGACATTTTTGTAGCACACAGATAAGGTATTTTTACAGTAAGATTTAGAGGTATATTTACTAAACTGCGGAAAAAGTGGAGATTTTGCCTATAGCAACCAATCAGATTCTAGCTGTCATTTTGTAGAATGTACTAAATAAATGATAACTAGAATCTGATTGGTTGCTATAGGCAACATCTCCACTTTTTCAAACCCACAGTTTAGTAAATATACCCCTTAGAGTTTAGCTAAGACCACCCCCTTCAATTCAATTGCAAAATTCCAAGACTGTGAAGCTTGTGGCTGTCAGAGTAGAAATGGCTGGGAAGTAGGATTGGGGAAGTGGTTGTAAATATCCCATGGCTCCCCCATTAGAAAACTAACAGGTATTAGGGGTACGTGCGCATATACTCTAATGACTTAACCATTTAAAAGTCGAGTGGTATGAGTAAACCATCAATATGTTCTACTGTGAGCTTTATCATTTGGCAATACTAGGTCTGTGTTTTATTTTTGAACGGCACACAAAATTGTAATCATTTCATTTTCAGCTCTTTTATTGTTCATACACTAGTAATTACATTATTTATAGGAAAAATGTTATAAACATCCTTCTGCCAAGGCTGAGGAGACATGAAAACTGTGAGAAGAATTCCCTTAGATTGTACGCTCCTCTGAGCAGGGCCATCTCTCCTCCCGTTTCCACCACTTCTAATTCTGCTCTCCAGCTACTTAGCCCTCCTCCTCGAGGGTCCTCCACCCCACGTCCACTCTCACTCCCTCCTCCCCCCTGGGGGTCTCCCTGTCTTCCGCGCCCTCCTTCTTGGGCCCCGTCGTTTGCGGATCCTCCCTCCCCCTTCCCCGCCCTCTCTAGCTGTGCATTGAGCGTACTGAGTTGCTGTGTTTACTGTACTGTGCTGTCTCCCATTGTATTGTGATTTTGTTTGTCTCTGTACGGCGCTGCGGATGCCTTGTGGTGCCTTATAAATAAATATTAATAATAATAATAATAATGTAAGCATGACGCTCTGTAGGACTCAAGTCAACTTCAGGAGAATCTGCAAAAGCCTCCCACTTGGAAGATAATATGCATAGATTCTGGACAGGCTAGTTTTTTCTCGTTGTCAGGTTAAATAAAGATGCTAAGAACACGGATAGCCTCCAGCACTTGTCAGAGAGCTTCATCCTGGAAGAATGTGCTAGACTTTTCCACTACAGTGACTAGCTGTGGAACTGTAAGAACTGCCATTTGGTCAGTGTTTGGAAAAAATACAAGGTCTCACCCTGTAGGAATTGCCAAGTACTGGGACAGTCTGCCCCCACAAGATGACATGCAACCTCTGTGGGCTGGTAAACCACATCTACAGGGACTGCATTCAGAGGTGATTTTCCCATGTCTTACCCTCTTACTCCTCCTCATCACACCAGTTTATCTTTGTTGAACATGTTGTCCTATTTATTTACCTCTCCATTATATGCGTCTGTCTTTTACTTAAGCTTAGGACCTGTATTTATCCTCCATTACCTTCTTTCCTCCTCATACCAAAGCACCTTTTTTGGAAATGTTGCTTTTTTAAAGTGATGAATGTATAGTGTATAGTATATCTCACCAACAACCTCAACCATCTGGCAATAACTGAAACCTGGCAGGTGGAGGTTGAACTACTTCGTTCCCGACAGTGCACATTCACAGTTCTCCCAAATGTCCCATCGCTTACATTCACATCTGTGAAGTACATGTTATTTGGATATTTAATCCATTCTCTATGCATGTAGCTGTGATCTACCACCCCATCCCCCCTGGAGCACACAAACACTTTCTTGAGGATTTCTCTGCATGGCTCCCCCACTTCTTATCTTCTGACATCCCCATTCCTAATCCACATTTAATGCTGCTTCCAAACTACTCTCTTTAACCTCCTCCCTCAGCCTCTCCCAGTGGATTGAATCCCCTACTCATCAGGTTCGCCACTGCCTTGATCTTGTTTTCTCTAAACTATGCTCAGTTTCTGATTTCCTTAATACAACTTTCTCCCTCTCAGATCATCACCTTATCAGATACACGCTCACCCCCACTTCTTCAATCTCTCCACTGTCAAACTCTACCAAGCCTCCTCATTCCCACAGAAATAGTAACTCTATTATTCTTCAACAGCTTTCCACCTCTCTCCAGCACCTTCTCTCCCCAATCTCTACATTCCCTTCCCCTGATAAGGCAGTACCTCATTTTCATCAAACCCTAACAACAGCCCTCGATCAAGTAGCTCCAGCGAGTATTCATACTACACATCAACTTCAATGTCAGCCGTGGTAACCAAAAGTAACACAGAATCTTTGAAAACTTTCCTGTAAAGCAGATGATTACTCGCGTAAATCTTCTACCCTAATGATTTCTTCATATATACTTCTATCTACCATTCCTATTGAACTGCTCTGGACACTGCAAAATTAACATACTTATAATCTCTAATTCATGCTCAGGCATCTAATCTAAACATCTGTTTAACATATATTCTCAATCCTCCCACCCCAAACCCTCTGACTACTATCAGAATCTTACTTCCTACTTCAAGGACAAGATTAATAAGATTAGACTAGAAATGGTATTGTCCTCCTCGACAAGCAATTAGCTCAATTTCTTCCCAGCACCCTGTGACACCCTCTCTTCATTTGATCCCACAATGAAGATGGGGTATCTACTCTCCTCTTATCTTCCTACTCTATCTCCTGTCATCTTGATCCTATACCTTCAAAAATTGGTAGATCCCTGTCTCCTCTGCTCATTTCTCCCCTAACTAAAATCTGTAATCTCTCTCTTTACTGGCATCTGCCTATCATTAAACAAGCATGCAGTGATTACTACTATTCAGAAAAAAACACTACACTTGCCTCACAGGCTTCCTTTCTGCAAACAACCTGTCACATCCTCTTCAGTTAAGCTTTCATTCTCAATACAAAAAAGGGAGGTCGGGATAGGTCGCGCTTCCTTCAGATATGTGAAGCAGCCATTTTTTTCTTTTCTTTTTTCTGCAATTCAGCTGTACGGCGGCACACAGCCGTGTCTTGTCCAAGATCGGAAGTCTCAAGCGCGCATGCGCCACCTCCAAAAAAGAAACGGGCTGAGGGATCACCATCCGGGGTATGGAAGCACCCAGGAAAGGGCGCTCCCGTACCCCAGGAGGGATCACCATTTTGGACCGGACCACCATGACAGCACCTGCATTGTAAGTCTTCTTTGAACTTTTTGCATTTATGAATTTTATTGCATAAAACTCGGACTTATATTGGACTTAGTTGCATTTCCTATAACTACATAACAACCATCTGTTACACCTATATATGGACTTCGCAACACCTAGCTAGCGGGTTGAACCACTCCTACTACAACTTCAAACTTATCTGGCAACAACAACATAGCGATTGCCATATCCTTGCATACTTATTGTTTGCCACGCTAACATGCACCAGTGTATCTGTATGATATTCACTCTTGAGACGTGTTGCTGATTAGAACTCAACTATCTCCACATCTACGTGTATCAACAATTTGTCACGCTATTGTGTACTATTGTATGCATATGCAATCATTTGACACGCTATTGTGTATCATAGCCATTAAAAGTTATATACTCTCTGTTCCGGCTGGAACGTGGTATGCACCTGTTTGTACCAAATAAAGTGATTTTACTTTTACCTTTACTTTTACCTTTATGTTACGAATCTCAGCGCCCAGAACCTGTTTCAATCTATATTGAGAATTTTCATTCTCAATACTCCACAGAGTCTGCGTTGACTAAAGTTGTCAAAGGTTTGATCACTGCTAAAGCTAAAGGCCATTACTTTCTTCTAATACTACTGGATCTCTCTGCTGCATTTGACACTGTTCACCGTTCTTTTCTCATACAAACGCTACAATCCCTAGTTCTTCAAGATACTGTCCTATCCTGGTTCTCATTCTACCTTTCTAATCGATCTTTCAGTGTTAATTTCTCTGGATCCACTTTCTTTATCAGTTGGAGTACCACAAGATTCAGTGCTAGATTCTCTGCTGTTCTCTATCTATATCACTTCTCTTGGAATACTAATAAGCTCCTTTGGATTTCAGTATAATCTCTATGCAGATGATAACCAAATTTCTCTATCCTTTCCTGATCTCTTGCTATCTGTGTTGTCCTGCTTTACTGACTGCATTTCTGCCATTCTTCATGGATGTCCACTCGCCAACTCAATCTCATTCTTTCAAAAACAGAGTTAATAATCTTCCAACCCACCAACAGAAGTTGACAATCTGATCATAAATCCCAGCCCACAAGCTGGCTGCTTAAGTGTGATCCTTGACTCAAAACTATCCTTTGTTCCTCACATCAACTCTATATCTAAATCGTGTTGCATACATCTAAAAAACATTTCCAGAATACGCACATATCCTACACAAGACACTGCAAAAACTCTTATTCATCCACTCATCATGTCCTGCATTGACTATTGCAAATCCCTCCTTACTGTTCTTCCCCAAAACAGACTCTCACACCTACAATCTATTTTGCACGCAACTACTAGATTGATTTGCCTTGCAAAATCGTGCTTCCTCTGCTGAACAATGCTGTCATTCTCTACATTGGTTGCCTGTTTTTCACTGAATACAATATAAAATACTTCTACTAACCTACAAGGCCATCAACAAAACTGCACCAATATAGATCTCTTCACTTGTCTCAAAATATCTCCCAACTCGACAATTCCATTCTGCACAAGATCTGTGTTTCTCATCCACTCTCATTACATGCCCCCATTCCCGGTTACAGGACTTTTTTGAGCTTCACCCAGTCTATGAAATTCACTCCCTCTCACTATAAGACTTTCTTCTGGTCTAGAAACCTTCAAGTGTTCTCTGAAAACCCACCTCTTCAGACAAGCTTAAAATATTCCTCAACCATTCCCATTGTTGTATGACTGGATCATATAGCATACTAAGCACTTTTATCTTTGTTATCAGGCTGGACCGAAATAAAATATGTAGACTTAACCAAATGTATCCAGCTCCAGTTGTTCCATAGATTGTAAGCTTGCGAGCAGGGCCTTCTTCCTCTTTTTGTATTACCCAGTATTGTCTATTACAATGCTTGTCCCCAATTGTAAAGTGCTACGGAATTTGTTGGCACTGTATAAATAAATGATGATGATGATGATAGTGTAATGCATGATGTATAGTGTATAATGTCATATTGTATGCCGTGTCCTGTTTTGTCCTATGCTCAACTAGGTCGATAACTTACTGAACTATTCCGCACTTTGATTTTGTAATGTCCTGTATGCTGTGTCCAATTTTGTTTCATGCTCTATGTACGACGCTGCAGGCCCTTTGTGACGCCATATAATTAATAGATAATAATAATAATATAATAATAATAATAATAATAATAATAATAATAATAATATGCTATATGTCTTATGTGTTATAAAACTTATTTATGTATTTTGGTGTATTTTTTTTTCAGCTGCACACCAACACAGTACACTTCAATGTAATGTGTTAATATCTGTTTTTTGTATAACTTATAGAAATAAACTCCAAAATTTTGCATGAAAACATTGTTCAAATGTTACACACAGGTATTAGTTAGTGGATTAGACACATGAGGGGCATGTTTATTGATGAAAGTTCACAAAATAACACAACATTTTGGGGGTGGTCATCTATCTGAATAAGGGGGCCGTCCCCAAAACTTTGTGTCCTTTTCAGTGCTGTCATCAGTTAACATTTCCCTCATGAGAATGAATCACTAAACAATACCTGTGTGCATCCTTTGAACAATTTTTTAAGCAAAATTGTCCAAAAGCTGCAGTAGGCTGACAGGGTGAAAATGTAACATACAATGTTAGATGGATTTGTCTTACAGTGCAATGGAAAACATGCTGTTTCTCTTCCTTACAGTCTGTTTCAGATATTTGTTTAATAAAAGATGCAATTCCTTCTATTATTAGAATAAGATAACATTGGACACAAATGAAAAAGATTGGCAGACTAGCTCCAGATAGATAACCGTATGGCAGTTTAATTAAACATACTAAAAGTTCAAGGAGATGGCAATGGGCACATATGACGATAGTAGATCCACAGATTGGATGGAATGGAAGTTGCTAATAGTAAAAGTATGTAGCAGTGGACACAAATAAAAGTGACATAGTAGCTGTTTATTAAAGCATACAGGTGGGGAAATCCCATCATTTTTTAATAGTACAAGGATATGAGATTGTTATCTTGCAGGTTATACAGGATATATATATTGTTTAACAAACCAGGCACTTTAGTGGCAGGGAATGTTACTTTTGTAATTAAGAATGGTGCTAATATTATATCAGTCCTAAGGAGTAAATACTGAATATACACCTAAAACATAACCTTCATCAAGAAACAATGGTTTTAACTTAAGACTAAATTAAAATCAGCTAAATTAATATTGAACATTTTTAGTAAATAATAAATAAAATACTTATATTAATAAAAACTAAATGAATGCAATAAAATAAAACTCAGCCTACATTAAAACATCATTTAGCGGATGTCCATAGCACTCAAAAGAGTCTTGCCATAAAGATCCAAAAAAACACTCAAAAATATTCCAAACTTTTAAGTCCTATATCTTTGTATGGGAAAATAATGTTACTAATTCATTAACAATAATGACAAAACACACTTATACTGCTCTGCATTAGTCAAAAATCTCCACAGCATTGTGATTGCAGTGCTTAATAGAAGTCTGAATGGAGTATTCATATTCCATGTGCTATATTGTTTCATTTATTCAATGGATCTCTTTCAAGCACACAGATCTCCACATAGCATATGCAGTATAAAGATCTTCAGTATAGTGGTGTCCAGGTAAAGGCTCAATGGAAGAACATGTTATAAAAGACCACTTGATGCATTTTATCTCTGGATGGCTATTTAATCAGTGGCTAAGCACAAGAATCAAACCAATTAAAAAGCTTTACAAATACTGACAAAATAAGTGAATAACCAAATATCTATATACTAGATAATTCATAAATAGATATACATATATATAAAAAAAACTAAACTAAAACCATAGATAAATATAGGATTTCTCCAAAAACCCATATAAAGGAACAGATATTAAACACTTGCAACCATGATTCCTTAAGTCATATCAAAATAGGTTAGCAAATAAATACATCATTGTGCAGTGACTAGACAGTATTATTATTAACATGTTTCAAGTTTTTATGCAGGGCTGTATATAGACTTTTATTTTATGGGGCGGTGTAACTATTCTATCAATAACTTATTGTAAGACACAGAGATGTAACTAAGTATTTTTGTACCTCGGGCAAGATCAAGGGCTAGATTTACTAAGCTGCGGGTTTGAAAAAGTGGGGATGTTGCCTATAGCAACCAATCAGATTCTAGCTGTCATTTATTTTGTGCTTTCTACAAAATGACAGCTAGAATCTGATTGGTTGCTTTAGGCAACATCCCCACTTTTTCAAACCCGCAGCTTACTAAATCTAGCCCCTAGTGTTTGTAAACACACCTAAAACAACTAGTAAAGAAAACATAGTCATAGGAGACCCTTTTGACAGACTTACTCCAAGAGCTTCAACTTAACATATACCTAGGTACATTCCAAGTATATGTGATATAGCCCCTCAGTCCACGCTTCTTTTTATATTTTCTAGATTATTTTATGAAGATTGGGATAGGGAGGAACAAGTAGAGAAAGATGATATAGGGACATTCTGTGTTCAAATAATTCCTCATTCTGATAACACAATTCCAGCAGACATTATAATTGGGAATATACTGTATATATTAAACACAATATACAAAATATGTAACACTATGCATCAATACCAGGGGGTTCACAGTACTGCGCAGTACATACTTCTATTTATCACCATCGCTTTGCCCAAGCTCTCTGATGCCTCCTCATGGCAATTGTGTCCAATACTCACCCCAGCTGCTGAGCTATGTTCTTCACTCATCTACCCATGTGGTAGGGCCAAGGTCCGATCACATCCCATTTTGGGTGAGTCCACAATGCAACCAAGTTCACGGAGGCTTTGCAACATGCATGTGGCCAAAGTTTTGCCCTCCAGTGACAAGGAATGAGACAGACCTTGCTCTACATGTGTCTCTCCTATTCTAAAAAACAAAGTATCTTTTGTTCTCACTTCACTACATCTGCCTATCCCTTCCCAAGTTTGTTCACTCACAGTAGCCAAAACCTTAGGAATGTGGTAATAAAGATGCTCCTTAAGACATAGACTAATTAATATCATACTTGCCAACTCTCCCGGAATGTCCGGGAGACTCCCACATTTTGCGAGAGTCTCCCGGGCTCCCAGGCGAATGTGGCAATCTCCCGCATCTGGATAATTCTGCCCACTTCCTAGTGAAGTGGGCAGAATTAAGTCCCAAACGCCGCGATTCCCGGTCATGGGGGCGGGGTCCAAAATGATGCCATTTTGGAGCCCCGCCCCCCGTTACGCCCACCTCCTCCGCAGGATCCCGGATTTGACCAACAGAAAGTTGGTAAGTATGATTAATATGTTATTATCTGTGTGCAGATTCTCTCTTACAAATTACCAATACATCAATACAATGTCTGCATTACAATGTACCAGTGAGGAGGTGTATGTGTTGCTGGTACTCAATTCCTGAGGCAAAGATCCATGCTGATGAGATGATGATGAATAGCAGCGTGTGCAGTGTGCAAAAGCAGGACTGAGCTGTGACAGATTGGCCTGGTCATCCTATAACAGGAAAACCGGCAGTGTGAGATTCGCTTGTCATAAAGGGACACAGCCCCAGCGTGTCCAGCATATGCAGGCAGTTGTAGAACTACTAGTGCCAGTTTATCCATGGCTGAGGGAGCATGCTGACACTTGTAAAATTAATTAAACCTCGTTTTTTTTAACAGTCTAAATCTCATATATTAGAGAGATAAAATAAGTTAATGTTTTCACATTTCTAGATATGTGATAGACTTAGACTAGAATAAAATTATTGGAGACTATGTAGAAATAGACTGAAATAGGCTATGTATTGTTTCTATAATGTAAGCTTTATAGGTAGTGTTAATGGCACACACAGTTCACATTTTATATTTAGATACAGTACTACTGCCATCTACTGTCTAATTTTAGTATTATATATATATATATATATATATATATATATATATATATATATTTCCATGAGACATAGTAAGTTATATAAGGACTGTAGAGTATTGAATTAATTGCAATCTGTGCCCCAGTCTCTTACATTTGTAGAATACCTTGAAAGGTATGCATGTTACAACATAAAGGGTTGCTGTTTGAATTGCATTCCAAATGCTGATTCAAAACATTTATGCACCATCTTTATCAAAGTTACGTAAATAAGTTTTCTATTTTTGTGTCAGTTTGTCATTCTTACTTTCTGTTAGTATTTCATAATTGTAAACTTGGTAAACTGATATGCTTAAACTATGGTATTAAATTCTGCAACTGACACAAATACAATTTCATTTAATGTGAAATCTTCCACTGAATAGTACTTATAATCATTATTCAATAATGTTCAATAGTAGCTGTCTTGACTTAAATAACTTTTTTTTTGCTCTATGTTCACTTTCATAAATGTTATTTTGTTTGTATTTTGCAACTACTGAATGCTCTAAGTGTTCCTCTGTTCCACCAACTTTTTGCTTCATGCTCTGTCACACAATGTTGATTAGATCAATTTGACATATTTGCAATTAAATAAATTGAAATCAAATATAAATTTTCTAGAATTGCAATTTGCACTAACACAATATTGTTTAAAAATGTGAGGATATTTTCAACTTGGTAATCAATAATATTTAATTTTAGTTAGCTTATTTAGTGAATATATTTGTTGACTTGAATAGCTTTTGTTTGATATATGATTACTTTTCTCAGAGAATCATAAATGTATTTATATAGCGTTTTTCGCTTAAAGTTTTTGTGCTACATCAATAATGCTTTAAAGGTATTATTTAAATATCAAAATTAAAAACTACATGCTCTGTTTTGCATGCAGAGTGGCGCTACATATAGTAATAATAGCATTACCATGCATGCATGTTCCTGTTCTACCCCAACAATGGACCACCACAAAGTGGTTTTCTGAAGATAAATAGGGAGAAAAATGTGGAAATGTACAACTCTTTTCATAGTTCCATTGATACATAGAACCCAATATAATAATGCTCTTGCTTCTTTAGTACATTTTCAATTAGATAGTTTTTAAAAAAGATACAGGTATATCAGATTCAACCTTCCAGAGGAAGTCACAGTACATAAACCTGGATAATGTTGTGATTTGGCTTCTTATTTGCAGAAAAACATATACAAACTAAAATAACTCCAAAGATGAACACAGTGAATAATTTACACTGGAAGTTGTTGATTATAATGACATATTGTTTATTGTTTTCCATTAAATAAAAGAGATGACTATAAAAGGATCTAATTGCTTTACAAAACCTTCTTCCATACATTTCAGTGGGTTATTTTATGAGCTTTATATTAATAAGCTTTTGTCAGGCACTTCAATGAAAACCAATTAATTTGTATAAAATTGTGCAGTGTAGGGATGGGTTAAACATATCTTCCTCCGTCACCTGTAGCTAAAGATGTATATATTCACACCAAAATGTTGTATATTTTAACGATATTAAATTGATAAAAAGAAATGACCATGATTTCCCCTCAGATAAAAGTTGCTGTTTTTTTACTTTAAAACATTTGGTCAATTAGCCCAGTGGGAAGTAATTAGGTTGAACAGACACTGTGAGGAAACCAACTTAAGATATGCAGATCACAGACATTCATTGTCTTTGATTATGCATTACACTTTCTAATTAGAGGAGAAATCCTTTCAATAGCTATTGTAAAAACAAAATAGCACCATCTATTTGAAGGCTATCTATGCAGGTATATAGAAATCTGAACTTCAAAGAAAATGCCTTCATATTTCATATTTTGGGAAATCCGTGTGCCACTTCAAACAAAGGGGCATAAACCACACCAAGATTGTGAATTATATGTACCAGCTGTACCAAGGGACAGCAGTAGTCACGTGTTTACATGTTTTTGGGAAAGGTATTTCATACTGTTATAATTCCATCATGTTTGGTATTTAAATATGCTGGAGACTATGACCGATTTATTGACGGGGGAGTTATGTCTCTGGGATATATCTGAGAAAAGTTAAGACAGGTCAAAACTTGAGGTATAATTTTGAATATACCCTAGGTGACACCCAGGGCACATTTTCACCCCCACTTTAGCATCCACACTGCTCGTGTGAATGCCGTCCGACTTGATTTTAAAGAAACCTGTGTTGTGAAGGGACAAATTGTTAGCCTTTTGGCAAATCAATCATCGATCATTGCTTGGCTGGGTTAACGCTTTAGAAATTTGGTGATCCTTTCCTCCGTGTTATTTCAAAGTGATGTATAACATGTGAAAAAATAAAAATATAACATAGTGTGACATTCTTTAAACCAAATTATTATACATAAACTAGAAAAAAAAATTGAAGAAAATTTCTTACATGTGATTTAATCCGTATGATTTGTTCCACCACAATATTTCTCCTATTTATTTCTTCTGACTAGACAATCAATACATAATTGGCTTCAGTGCTCAAACAATGTGATATTATGCCTGGTCCATCACCACCCAAATTCTTAAGTGAAAACACTTACAAGAGGAAGATTGAAAAAGCATGGTATCAGATTTCTTTAGATCTTTTGTCTTCCCTCTATGGTAATGCTGAGAATTCCTTCCTGGAAGGAATACCAATTTATAGAGTTATGTGAATACACTCAGTGGCGCTGATTGCTCTTAAATTCAGATATAGATGAATAATATAAGATTGGTACTCTATAATACTATAGGCAGCACATTTTTAAAGGTTGGTTTAAACTGGATTAGATCAGTTCCCTCAGGCACAACATGTGCACAGCTGTTGGAGTGAGCTGAACCCACCTTATCAGAGGAATCCTTTAAACTGACCTATGATATGCACTGTACTTGACTGACTTGACTTGACTGACCTGACTTATCTTTGTATAGATTGTGACATCATCACTGTTTTTTTGTTAACTCAAACGTTTTATAAGCAAGTCCCTGGGCCAGTATTAAATCTCTCTCTCTTCCTTGACTGCAGACCACAAGACTGAATCTAGACCTGGGCCCAGGGAGCGCTTGCGTAATGTATTCAGATATAATTTCCTGTAAAATGCCATACCTTTTATCCATCATTATGGTTTGCTGTTATCCTGCTATCTTATGCTATTAAATCTCTTTGTGCTTTGAAACCACATTAACCGCATCAGACAATATTTATTGGTAGCAACAAGATGAACTTTACATTTCCCTTACAGTAAGCTTCCAAGCCACAAGTGTGGTTCGTGACAGTTAAAGAGAGGTTTCCTGACAATTTAGAGGTGATATATTGTTTGACTATGTGAATATATGGTAAGAAATTAAATCACAGAGTGGCTAGAGATGGCTATTCGTAACACTACCTAAACTACCTCAGACAACAGAATTAATTGACTATCATCATCCAAGCTTTATTCATTATGTGAAAAACAAATATAAAAATGCAGTGTGGAATGGCCTTTTGATCAATGCAAAACAAAAACAGAACTCATAGATTGCTTCACAAGAATTTTGCAATTCTGCAAAACTGGCTCTTCCACATGAAAAATCATTTATCAAAATGTTACCTCAATTTCACACAAAACTCTATTTTTAACCAAGTGATAAATACCCTATTTCAGATGTTGATGTTGTGGAGACCCAGTAGGCTTAAATACCTAACCATGTGCCTAAATATTTGAGACAAAGTTGTAAAAAAAAAAGTCAACTATCCTGGGGAGTTTTTCCCCAACCCACATGCCTAGTGTCTATCTACCACTGATCTAGGCACTGCATAGAGAGAATGAAAAGGTTAAGACAAAACATATTTTCAGATCTTCCTTCTGCAGATTTCTCAATGCATTCTGATGTGTTATTTCTCCTTATGGCTTCATCTGTTTTGGATTAATAATTAAAGGTTCTATGGAAAAATTGACTCACAGTAAAATATACCTTCAATTGGCAAGAAATTTCCAGGGCTTTTAGAAACCATTGTTGGTTCAATTATCACTTGCAGTTACAGAGTCTTGCAATTTCATAGGAGAGCAAAGGATTCCTATGAGGAAATAATTAAGTTCAATGTGGTTTGCCTCCCGCATTTTCCGTTTTGCTTTGGGAACCCCATTGTTATCTAGAACCCATGTCTCAAAGGGAAATTTAAGGTCAACAATGCTTCAAATCACTATCTTAAATTAATACCACCACACCCATCATCTTTGGTTCCTACAGTTTATTATGATTTTTTGCAAAAGGCAGACAGAAAAGCACCATCCTCACAGACCTTTTTACAGTCCTTTACAGTGGTCAAATTTCATTTGGATGCATTTAGACACTAGTTGAACATTAATTAAAAGTATTAGATAGGTGTATTCAGGATAATCTTAAAAAAGACTTCATCAGACACTCAATCTCACTGGCTGGAACTTTCAATGGATCATTGCAAAAATTAACTGATTACAGATTCCTAAGTCATGTCCAGGGCTGCCAAGATGGGGAGGCGGGTACTAATTATCTAGGCCCGGACATGCCAGGGGGCTTGGGCCCGGGCCTTCACTGTTTATGTTTTTTTTTTTTTTCAGGTTTTTTTTTTTTTAAACTTACCTTTTTTTGCACGGGGGGGGGGGGATTTGGCGGTTCAGGGCTCGGCCCCTTCATTTGTGGGAGGAGCAGGGTAGAAAAAAAAATAGATACTCACGTGATTGCGGTGCCGGCGTCCCTCCTCCTTCCTCTCTGCTCTGTTTACACTGACTGCCGGGCAGGATGTCATTGAGTCACACCCGACAGTCAGTGAGGAACAGAGCAGAGAGGACCAAGAAAGAAGAAAGAAGCAAGAAGAGAGAAGACAGAAGAAAAGAGAGGAGAAGAGAGGAAAACAGCTAATACAACTGTGAGTAAAAAAAAGGGAGTGGGGCACAGTGTGAGGAACAATGGGGGAAGAGAGAAGCACACCATGAGGAAAAAGGGAGGAGAGAGAGGCACACCATGAGGAAAAAGGGGGGAGAGAGAGGCACACCATGAGGAAAAAGGGGGGGAGAGAGAGGCACAGTATGAAGAAAAAGGGGGGTAGAAAGAGGCACAGTATGAAGAAAAAGGGGGGTAGAGAGAGGCACAGTATGAGGAAAAAGGGGGAGAGATGCACAGTATGAGGAAAAAAGGGGGAGCAAGAGGCACAGTATGAGGAAAAGAAGGAGGGGGCAGCAGAAAGGCACCGAGTGATGGAGAGCGGGGGCAGCATAGATCAGTGATGGAGAGGGGGGGCATAATGGCACAGTGATGGAGAGGGGGGGCAGGATGGCACAGTGATGAAGAGGGGGTGCAGGATGGCACAGTGATGGAGAGAGGGGACAGCATGGCACAGTGATGGAGAGCAGGGCAGCATGGCACAGTGATGAAAGAGGGAGGGCAGCATGGCACAGTGATGAAGGAGAGGGGGGCAGGAGGACACAGTGTAATGAAGTCGGGGGGAAGCAGCATGGCACAGTGTGATGATGGGGTGCCAGGTGAAGGGGGAAAAGCAGCATTGAGGGTGCAGTGTGATCATAAGGGGGCACAACATGGTGATGAAGGGGCAGAGTAATGTGTGTGTGATGGCACAGGGGGCTTGTGGCAATGTAGTGTGAGGTGGGTGGTGGCTAATTAATAGGTGCAAATTTGTTTGTGGGGTAATAGTTGGGCAATTTTATAGTGCGGACTATTAATTTAAGATGGGGTGGTTTGGGGGCTACTGAATGTGGGGGAGAATGAGGTCTCTGTATTAAATGTGCCTATAAAATATTTAATGTCAGTGATCGTTATAGGTATATTTCTGAAATGTAAATACTATTCATTTATTTCTGGTGCTGTTTGTAGCGAAGGAAATAGGTTTATTTATTAAATGTGAATACTATTATTTTAATGTTGGGGCTTGAGGAAGGCCTAATTTTTAATCGTGGGTGCTATTGATTTAATGTCGGGGCTGGTTGTAATATTCTAAATCTACCCATTTTTTTTCCAAATAGGGCCCCCAACATTCCAGGATCCAGACAAGCCGCAACTAAGGAAACCTGCAGCTACAGGTGGTGAAAGTGAGAAGAACTGGTATGAGAGAGCAGGCGAGTGTGTGAAATGTTGTGATTCTAGTGGGACAATCTCAATTTTTGGTGACGGTTCAATGATGTACACAACAATGCAAGTTTTTTTTCTGTAAGAGTGTTTCCTGGGCACGCCAAGTGATTCATAGCCACGCACCCAATTGTACGACAACACCCAAATTTTTGTGGGTGTGGTCGCACAATTGTGGGTGTGGTCATACAATTTTTTTGTGGGTTTGGTCGTACAAATTTTTGGTGCCGCACAGAAATTTTTGGGTCGCACAAATTTTGGGGGGATTTTGTTCTGTGCTGCACAAAAATGTCTCGAGCGCACAAACTTTTTATGCCGCCGCATATCGGTGGCACAAACGAATTGCCATTCTAAGCTATAAGGGGGGCCTCATGAAGTTGTTGTACCAGTCCCTGAATTCCTCTTGGCAGCCCTGGTCATGTCACAGTATAAAATCAACACACATTGATTTCTGAAAAACTGGAGAGACTCAGAACGTCAAAATGGTTCACAAAATTATCTTATAATCTGATAAGAGCCTTGACTGAAAATGAGTGGAAAACAGTCTTTCACACAACAATACACTTTGATTACCTAGACATGGCCTTTGCAATGCACCAACTAATTTACAGCACTTCATCAATAATCTATTCAGAGATTTTTTGGATGGCTCATTGTTATTTATCTAAACAACTTCTTAAATCATTGTCAAGATACCCATCAGAAACATGTATAAATTGTATTAGGTAGGCTCAGGCAGCATGATATTCTTGTCAAAGCAGAGAATTATTTGAAGTTTCTACATGTGAATTCTTGGAACATATCATTTCACATAATGTCATTCAATGGGGCTGATTTAATACGGCCGTGTTACTGTAGGAATAACGTGGCTTGCGCACTATTATAGTTACCAAGGATACACTGAAAAAGTCTCAGGGTCATTATAAGCTCCAAGCTAATAAAAAACAGACAGCTACATACTCATATCAAGCGAGTTAAAAAGTATGGCTCTACTAAAAACGGAAATTTTGTCTATCACATAAATTGGACTAAACTTTTTAGGTCCTTCATTGTTCAGTTTTCCACTTTGGTATGTTTTATGTAACTGTTGCTTCCTTATATGCCCCTGGTGTCTTCATCTGAATTTTTAAATATCTCTGCTCAAACCCCATCTTCAGCTCAATACTTGAGTCTCATCCCCCTTCCATCTGAGTGAAAGCAAATCTGGGGGTAAATATATCAAGGTGTGATTTTGCAAATTCAGCGATTTTTCTCGGGAGAGTTGAAACTCGCAGATGTATAAACCTGAGATTACATATAAAATCGTCAGAGTTGTGTTTCTGTCAAAATCACTATTTCCAAAATCGGTAGAGATCAAACTCCCGACTGTTTGCCACTCTAGCTATACCAGTCTCAAATGTATGAAGCTGCGATTAAGCAAATTCTCCTAAGTTTTCTTTAAAACACGCCAGATACAACATGCTGCATCCTAGCAGTGTGATTAGTAAACACATCACTGTTACACTGTCTGCTATAAAGCTGGAGATCCCGGCAGCTGTCAAAACTGATAAAAATAAAGTAAAAAAAAACAAATAATGTGGGGTCCACTCTCTATTCACTATTAACCCTAGTGCTGCCAGCCTACTGCTGTTTACATGAAAATTGGAGAAAAATTTTGCGTGGGGTCCCCCAATTTTCACATAACCCGCACTAGGCAAACTAGCAGGAGTTGGTGGCATTATAGCAGGAGGACACACGACAGGGGTTTCCCTGCCATAATGACAAACCAAGCCCAGGCTGTTCAGCGCTGGGCTGGATTCCCGTGGGAGTGGGGTCCGCTGAAAAAAATGAGCGGGTCCCCCCTCTAGGGACAACCAGCCCAGTGCTAAAAGCACCAGCATACCCATGGCAGCCTCGGTATGTTGGCACTTGGAAAACCAACTTTGGAAATTACAAATTTATTTTGGACTTGTTCAAGCCGGACTATTGGATAAAAATTTCTTTGGGACCTGGTTGACAGCCATTTTAGGATTAAAAGCTGCTGACAACAGATGAAAACATCAGTGAGTATATGGGGATTTATTATTTTTATAATAATATGTGGTATAAATGAGGGTGTTTACTGTCTTTATTGGGTTTTCATTATTTTTATTAAATGTTGTGGTTTTAATGAGGGTGCGGTGATTTATTTAACATTTCTTTTGTGGAACTACAGGTCCCAGCCAGCCGTGGGTGTCAGGGCATGTTAGCCCTTATGGTTTTCCAAGTGCCAACATACACTGGCTGCCATGGGTATGCCGATGCTTTACTAATCTCGCAGTTAGATAAGGACAACACAGGAGAGTTAGCTACACACAGGAGTGTTTTACTTTGCAGCAAAGCGCCAAAGATGACCAGTGATTTTGAAGATCATGGTAAAAATCGCAGCTTAATACATTTGAGAAATTTCGGACGCTGAAAAATCGGACCGTGATACATTTACCCCCTGGAGTATATGGTAGAGGCCATCCCAGATTTCTACAATATTTTTGTATTAGATAAAACAAAAGGGCTATGGCATAGAAAAAATGTCTTGAGAAGGTGTTTCTCTGCTCCTGTAACAATATGTAGCAATGTAAGTAATGAAATATGGAGTACTTGCCTTACTCTAGATTAGCGCTGGCCGGCCGGTGGTGCGGAGTCTAACGAACCCCCTGGTGTTCACCAAGAACCGCCGCAAGGCGGGATGGGCTTTGCTGCGGAGGATCGCAGGTCGCGGTCCACTGGTCTGCCTCTAGAGGTAAGGATTCGGAGGTAGCCCACGATAACACTGGAACTGGAAGGTAGGGTCAGGATGTCTGAGGTCTGGTACACTTGGAATGGAGATGAATACCTTGTCAGCAAGCCTGGGTCTGTACACTTGGAGTGGAGATAATACGTAGTCAGCAAGCCGGGGTCTGGTACACTTGGAGCGGAGATAATACGTAGTTAGCAAGCCGGGGTCTGGTACACTTGGAATGGAGATAATACCTAGTCAGCAAGCCTGGGTCTGGTACACGAGGAGTTAATGTCTGAAAAGCCTGTAAGGAGCTGGTTCACAGGAGACACATGAGAAGCACCTAGTCAGGGTACATAGGAAGTTGCTCTGACGCTGTCCAGGCGTCAGAGCAGGACTTTAGTAGTTTCCAGATTTGAATTCCCCACCCCGACTGTCATGTGACAGCGCCGCCGCGACCCGGAAGGGAGAGAGGATCGCGGCGCTGGAGCGAGGACAGGTGGGTTGTAACAGTACCCCCCTCCAAAAAAGGTGGACTCCGGACACCTATACCGGCTTGGTGGGGAATTTCTTATGAAAGGCCCGTAGAAGTCGTGGAGCATGCACATCAGCAGCAGGAACCCATGAACGTTCTTCGGGGCCGTACCCTTTCCAGTCCACTAGAAATTGCAGAACTCCTCTTGACCGACGGGAATCCAGAATTTGTTTGACTTCAAACTCAGACTGTTCTTGAATTACCACAGGAGGTGGAGGCCTCTCCTCAGTAGAGAATTGATTATTAATTACAGGTTTAAGGAGAGACACATGGAAGACACTAGGAATACGTAATGATGAAGGAAGCTTTAACTTAAAAGCCACCGGATTGATTACCTTGTATATTTCAAAAGGACCGATGAATCTAGGAGCCAATTTTTTGCTAGGAACCTTCAAATGGATGTTACGGGTGGATAACCACACTTTGTCCCCTGGGATGAATTGAGGAGCTACCCTCTTCTTCTTGTCATACGCCTTCTTAGCGCGGATCGCGGATCTCCTCAGGCTGGTTTTCACTAGATCCCAGATGTCAGAAAACCTGCAAAAGAGAGAGTCCACCGCTGGTACCTCTGAGTGAGGAAGAGAAGAGAAGGCTGGTAGCCTGGGATGACAACCATACAAGATAAAGAAGGGGGAATTGGAGGCTGCTTCATGAAAATGATAGTTGTGAGCGAACTCTGCCCAAGGAAGGAGGTCAACCCAATTATCTTGATTGGCAGAGATGTAAAATCTTAGAAACTTCTCCAATTCTTGATTAGTCCTCTCAGTCAACCCATTAGTCTGGGGATGATATGCAGATGAAAGATCCAGTTTGGTTCCTAATTTTTGGCAAAAGGCTCTCCAGAATCTAGATACAAATTGTGACCCACGATCAGATACTATGTGTGCAGGACAGCCATGAAGTCGAAATATCTCTTTAATAAAAAGATCCGCTAACACAGGAGACGAAGGGAGTTTCTTCAGAGGAACAAAATGTGCTACCTTAGAAAACCGGTCAGTGACGACCCAGATGACGGTATGTCCCTTAGAACTTGGCAGGTCCGTGATAAAATCCATTGAAATTTGAGACCATGGAATATCGGGAACAGGTAACGGCATGAGTGGACCGGTTGGTCTCTGTCGGGGAACCTTATGATGGGCACATCTCGAACAGGCAGAGACAAAAGACTTAACATCCCTGCATATGGTAGGCCACCAATATTTTCGGGAGACTAATTCCCAGGTCTTCCGTATGCCCGCATGTCCAGAAAAAAGGGAAGAGTGAGCCCAATGTAGCAATTAAACACGGAGGGGTGGGGTTACAAAGGTTCTCCCTGGAGGACAACTCCTCTCGGTCAATGGGGACAAGGCCAATACATACAGTTGGTATCCAAGATTGGTTTCTCTCTCTCTGAAGCTTCGGTATCGGTAGCATCGAATGAGCGAGAAAGGGCATCTGCTTTAACATTTTTTGAGCCTGGGCGGAAAGTAATATTGATATTGAAGCGTGAAAAGAAGAGAGCCCATCTGGCTTGACGGGGGTTTAGACAATGTGCAGACCGTAGATAAAGTAAATTCTTATGATCGGTGTATACTGTTACCGGAAACTGAGCGCCCTCCAGTAAATGTCTCCACTCAGAGAGAGCCAATTTGATTGCCAAGAGCTCCTTATCACCGATTCCATAATTCTTCTCTGCAGGCAGAAACCGGCGAGAAAAGAATCCACAAGGATGATATTTGCCACCTGGGATGGGATGATATCCACTTTCTGGGATAGTACCGCTCCGACCCCTACGGAGGATGCGTCCTGCTCTACAAAAAAGGGCCGTTGACAGTCTGGTTGAAAAAGAATGGGAGCTGTGGAAAATAAGGTCTTGAGGTCCTTAAAGGCTTGCACTGCTTCAGAAGTCCAGATTTTAGGATTGGCAGATTTACAAGTGAGGGCTGTAATGGGGGCTACTAATGCAGAATAACCCTTAATAAACTGTCGATAATAATTAGAGAACCCTAAAAAATCGCTGAGTAGCTTTAAGGCCTGATGGTTGTGGCCAATCCAGGATGGCTTTAAGCTTAAATGGGTCCATTTGAAGGCCAGTCTTGGATATAATATATCCTAGGAATGGAAGATTCTCTTGTTCAAACACACATTTTTCGAGTGTGCAAAATAATTGATATCTCCGAAGCCTGCTCAATACTTCTCTTACATGTCTGCGATGAGATGCGAGATCTGGGGAAAATATAAGGATGTCATCTAGGTAGATAACTACAAATTGGTAGAGTAAATCTTGGAAAATCTCATTTATAAAGTTTTGAAAAACAGCAGGAGCATTACACAGCCCAAAGGGCATTACCATGTTTTCAAAGTGTCCATCTCATGTATTAAAAGCTGTTTTCCATTCATCACCTTCCTTTATTCTAATTAGGTTGTAAGCACCTCTTAGGTCCAACTTAGAAAAAATAGAGGCCCCCTTTATTTGATCAAAGACCTCAGAGATCAAAGGCAGTGAATATCTGTTTTTCACTGTGATAGAATTGATGGAACGGTAATCAATACAAGGGCGAAGGCCCCCATCCTTCTTCTTTACAAAGAAAAGACCTGCCCCTGCTGGAGATGATGATTTCCGTATGAATCCTCTCTTCAGATTTTCTTGAATGTATTCAGATACTGCATTGGCTTCGGGAACCGACAAGGGAAAAATGCATCCGCGGAGAATAGGTTTACCAGGTTGAAGATTAATAGCACAGTCCCAAGTCCTATGAGGTGGAAGTTTAGTAGCTTCTTGTTCACAGAAGACATCTGAAAAACTTTGGTAATGACTTGGCAATAGTTGGGGGTTGCCCAGTTGAGCACTGATCTTGGAAAAACAGGGGTTACCTTAGTCAAACAATTGCTGTGACAGACCAGACTCCAGGAAAGAATCTCACCGGTATGCCAGTCTATTCCAGGAGAGTGATGACGAAGCCATGGCAGGCCAAGGATCAATGAGTTAATAGCCTTAGGAATTACTAAAAACGAAATGGTCTCAACATGAAGTGTTCCAACTCTGAAAGTTAAAGGTATGGTCCTGAATAGAATATGTCCTCCAGGAATGGTACCTCCATCAATGGTGGTTAGGGAAATGGGCCTTTCTAAGGACTGGGTAGGAATGCCTAATTGAGAGATGGCCGTTGAAGAAATAAAATTGCTTGCTGCCCCGGAATCCAATAATGCAGAAATAGGGTGGACCTTGGACCCTACTACTACTTCACAGGGAATAATAAGACAATCTTTGTTGTGGAAAGAAGAGAGGATTTGAACAGAATAGCCTAACGAAACCTCCCTATTTAACGTTAGGTTCTGTCGTTTCCCGGACGCTTAGGACAGGTATTCAACAGATGACTTTCCTCGCCACAGTACAAACACAACCGGTTCCTGAACCTTCTCTCTCTCTCCTCAGCTGAGAGGCGGGTTCTTCCAAGCTGCATGGGTTCTTCCAGAGGCTGAACAGGGGTCTGGAAACTAGGAGCGAGACGAAAGGGACCACGCCGGGATTGTTCTTTTTCTAAGGATCGCTCCTTGAAGCAAAGATCAATCTTATTGCATAAGGAGATTAAGTCATCCAAAGAAGTAGGGAGTTCTTGGGAAATCAATTCGTCCTTAATTCAGTCTGTAAGACCTTGCCAAAAAGCAGCTATTAAAGCTTCGTTATTCCATCGGAGCTCTGAGGCCATGGTTCTAAACTGCACAGCGTATTGACCTACAGAAAGGCTCCCTTGCCGGAGCCGAAGAATACTGGTAGCTGCGTTAGCGACTCGTCCTGGTTCATCAAAAACCTTCTTGAAGGTAGAAAGGAAATTGGAGTAATTATGTAATAAGGGATCATCTCTCTCCCAGAGTGGCGATGCCCAGGCTAGGGCCTGAGCAGACAAAAGGGATATTATATATGCTACTTTTGCTTTTTCAGAAGGGAAGTTTCCAGGAAGAAGCTCAAATTGTATAGCACATTGGTTTAAAAATCCCCTGCATAATTTAGGTTCCCCGTCAAACTTAGGCGGGTTAGGAATACGCAAAGATGATGCTGCACCTGCAGGTGAAGGAGCGGCTGGAGGGGCCTGAATGGGAGCTGATGCCATCCCGGATGCCGCTAAAGTTGTTTGTAAAGTATCCATTCGGGCTGATAGTCCCTGTAAAAATTTTAGTAATTGATCCTGATTGGATTCCTGTTTCTCTACTCTTCCTAATAGGTGTTAGAGCAAATCCCTAGGGGAGGGGTCTCCTGAAGTATCCATATTTTTTGGTCAGAGCAAACTGTAACAATATGTAGCAATGTAAGTAATGAAATATGGAGTACTTGCCTTACTCTAGATTAGCACTGGCCGGCCGGTGGTGCGGAGTCTAACGAACCCCCTGGTGTTCGCCAAGAACCGCCGCAAGGCGGGATGGGCTTTGCTGCGGAGGATAGCAGGTCGCGGTCCACTGGTCTGCCTCTAAAGGTATGGATTCGGAGGTAGCCCACGATAACACTGGAACTGGAAGGTAGGGTCAGGATGGCCGAGGTCTGGTACACTTGGAATGGAGATAATACGTAGTCAGGAAGCCGGGGTCTGGTACACTTGGAACGGAGATAATACGTAGTCAGCAAGCCAGGGTCTGGTACACTTGGAACGGAGATAATACGTAGTCAGCAAGCCTGGGTCTGGTACACGAGGAGTTAATGTCTGAAAAGCCTGTAAGGAGCTGGTGCACAGGAGATACACGAGAAGCACCTAGTCAGGGTACATAGGAAGTTGCTCTGACGCTGTCCAGGCGTCAGAGCAGGACTTTAGTAGTTTCCAGATTTGAATTCCCCGCCCCGACTGTCATGTGACAGCGCCGCCGCGACCCGGAAAGGGAGAGAGGATCGTGGCGCTGGAGCGAGGACAGGTGAGTTGTAACAGCTCCTTTCCACATTCCACAGAAAACATCATGATAATCCTACGGTGTCACTTATGAGTTAAATATCAGATTAAATCAAGCTTAGCATGCTTAGTACTACCTCTTCTCTAAAAAGTATTTCACCAGGTTCAGCACTCTCTAAAATGTAACTATCACCTTGGTGATATTCAGTGAGAAATTCCCCCCTGTGTCACCTTTCTACAACTGAACATGTTTACAGGCAATCAATATAGTAATTAAAAATGTTTCCATGAGATGATTATACTTCTGACAGTCTGCTTTTTCCTTTTGAATATCACTAGTGTTTAAATCTAGCAAATTTCATACTTCAGGGATTTCTTCATGGAGGACATTGGATGCAAAATTAATTCAGTGATATAGCTTCCAGTTTTTTTTTTTAACACTGAATACTTAGATAAACTGGTCATCAGGTGAACTACATTGATAAACAGATGTTTTGGAAGTCATTGTCTAAAACTTCTCTTCAGGGGGTGTTATTCAAATGGACAGCAAAGGTCATGAAAGCTAAGCTCCATCAAGGTTTGCTTAGTCTAGCTGAGGAAATTGGCACTCAACTACAATTTATGAATTACAATACCAGGTGTAAACCAGATCCATAGAGATTGCATTAAAAACTGTAAACTTGGTGGAGCTAGGTGGATCAAATAGATAGAGTGAACATGTCTGCATGAGAGGGGGAATAAGGAATAGATCATAATAAAGAATAGAGATGAGCGGGCTCGCATATCTGAAATCCAAGCCCACCCGGACGTTGCCGATCCGAGCCAAATCCGAGACAGATCCGGGTATTCCCGCCAATTGCAAAACTGAAACCGAGGCTCTGAGTCATAATCCCGCTGTCGGATCTCGCGATACTCGGATCCTATAAATTCCCCACTAGCCGCCGCCATCTTCACTCGGGCATTGATCAGGGTAGAGGGAGGTTGTGTTAGGTGGTCCTCTGTCCTGCTATATCTCGTGCTGTGCTGGGGAAATAACAATGCCCTTAGAAGGACAGACCACAGGACACAGCACCACTGGACTGAGCACAGCACAGCACAGCACGAAATATTTTAAAAAAAGTTATAAAAAAAAAATAATTATAAGAAAAAGAAATTAAAAAAAAATATCCAAAAACAATCCTGCAGTATAAGTCCATTGGTACTGCAATATTACAAAGTTCACTGATTCTGCAGAATAGACTGGGAATTAGTGGAAATGATTGTTATTGAATGTTATTGAGGTTAATAATAGCGTAGGAGTGAAAATAAACCAAAAAACTTGATTTTAACACTTTTTATGTTTTTTTCAAAATAAATCCGAATCCAAAACCTTAAATCCGAACCAAAACCTTTCGTCAGGTGTTTTGCGAAACAAATCAGAACCCAAAACCTCAAGCAAATCCGAATCCAAAACACAAAACACGAGACACCAAAAGTGGCCGGTGCACATCCCTAATAAAGAAATGACTGGGATATTTGAATTCAGTGCTCCAGTAATAGCTACTCTTAACAATAGGCAAAATGTTTCCAACAGTGCTTAAAATATTCATAAAAAATTTCAAAATTGAATTTATTTTTTAATTTTTATTAAAAATAGTTTTGCATTTTATTTTAGGACTGGTTGAATACAATAAAAAAAGAGCAGGACCCTTCATACATACCATATTTTTATCTTTGTAAACAATGTTTGTATTTTATTTTATGCTGTCATGTGTTGATCTTCAAATATCAGTACATTCCCAGAACAAATACAGTTTGTGAGTGTACCATACTATATCCTGCTTATTACCTTAATATATAAAACTAAATCATGCTCATAGTGTATCTAAGCACCCATCATGTGTGTAATGGCAATTTCAGACAGTTTGACAATAGCTTTAGAGAGGATGCACTGGATGAAATTAAGGCAACAGATAGGACATGTATTTAACCTCTGCTCATACTAAATAGATAATTGGTTTCACATTTTACCAACATTTCCAAATAGATGAGAAAGATGAGTAGCTTAGTGAAGTAGCTGCAAATGCTAAATGTAAATATATAATGACTTGAATTTACCTTTTATGATTTATTAACTATGTCAAATTAAATATGAATGTGCTATGACTTTCAACCTTTACTTACTTACATCTGAACTGTTTAGTGATTGCTTTTTTACATTTTCTAAAATGCCTTCTTTGATCTGTTATGCATTTTTTCATTCATAAATAATGCAGAATATAAAAAATAATATATCCACATTAGCTTCCAGTTCTATATTATGTTTAATAGTGATTCTCTTATAATTAAATGTATTTTCCTCATTGTTGTAGTTAATGCACGGCTAACACAATCAATTGTTTATGTAGGATGCATTTCTCAAGATAACAAAATAGAGTATTGATTGTTATCAGCAACCTCTGCAAAGTTCACGAAAAATCATATACAGTATTTTACAATAATGTGACTATTAGACAAGTCAAGGAAAAAACAATATAACACAATTTATTGTCCACAGTATAGAAAAGATGGAAATAGTTCCTAAAGAAAACTATTACAACAACGATAAGAATTTCATGGGTTAGATAGGATTTAATTAGTTAGGGTAGAGCTAATGTTGTTTTGAGTGTTTTTTCTCTAAATATGTTTTTTTTTCTGTTTTTTTGTGTGAATTTAAGAATAATCCGTACTAACATTAAATTAATAAGAATTGTTCAGAATTGAAAACAGGAGATGAAGAGGAGGGGACATTTATACATTCAAACATAGCCATAGGGAAACACATCACAACACTCTCTTTCTAGTTCATTTTATTCCTGCACTAATTTCTACACTGTACTGATGTCCTCAATTGTCTTCCCTCCTCTAATTCAGTCATTATTGCTGATATCAATGGACTGCCTAAAACCTGCCTCCATTCATTGACTGTTAAAATGCCCTTACCAAGTAGCATTGTCTCTCCTAATACAAAAAGTGAGCTGTTTTCTTTTTTGAGGACTTTTACATAAAGTCTTCCCTTAGGATGTAAGCTCGCTTGAGCAGGGCCCTCTTCCCTCCAGTCTCCATACCCGTTCTTCTGCTCCGTGTCTATTGCATCTGCCTGCCTGGAGTTTCTGAAGTATTGGTACTTTTGTTTATTGTTCTGTACTGTTATACCCTGTATAGTCTACTGTTTGTACTATGTGCGGCGCTGCGGAAACCTTGTGGAGCCTAACAAATAAATGATAATAATAATAATAATAATAAATTAGTGTGACCATAAAACAGCAAATTATGTGCCCAATACAAAAATCTAAATCAAAACCAATAAAGATTAATCTCAATGTGTACTTTCATTCACTCATATATTGGATCCTCTTATCAATCCCTAGCTGAATCCACTGCTCTTGCAATACATCTGAATTTTTTAATGATCACACAATAGTGTATTGTGCACACAAAATCAAACTTCTAAAGTGAAATCCTAAAGTTATGTATATAAAAACATTCAAGCATTTTAGTCTTGGACATTTTTGATACCCATGATGGGACCACATGGCTATGGTGTGTAGAGCTCACTTTCCCTGGGTTACTTCTAAGCAGTGGCTTGTGGAAGCATAGTGAGTTTACTGGAGACCTCCATGATTTTAGGCATCTGCAGAATGCAGGTACTAGACAAACAAGACTAGTAAAAGCCCAATTCTACTCTGACAATTTTCATTAAAAAAAATCAAATGTTATAAAATTTGCGAAAATAACTTATAATTTATTTAAGCCCTGCTACTATTTGGAAGCTACTGTTATCAATAGAAAGACACAATGATTTTGCCAGCACATTCAATTAATGTTTTGCAGGGGGTGCTAGTTCCTTACTAAGGTGAGGCATAACCAGAGTTCAGATGCCCTGTTTGAGCACACTCGCACAACTCTTCTCCCATCAAAATGTAGTCACAAAGTCACATTTACACCAGTATGTGAAGTGGAAGTTGATCGCAAATGTATATCGCTCATATTTAACCACCAAAGTAGGCATGACCAGTTGAAGTCAAAGTCCCTATTCTTTAGTTCCCATGCTATTGTTAAACCTATTGCCTCCTTACTATACTCTATTTTATCCTGTCTAATTCCCAATGCATGGAAAATGGCTAGAGTCATTAAAATCCACAAAAGTGATGACAGAAACATTATTTATAATAATAGACATATTTCTTTACTGTCTATGGTAGCCAAAATAATGAAAATATATTTCTATTCCCAAATCAGCAGGTTTTACAAAACAACAAATTTACTTATTTAGTTTCAATCTGGCCTTAGACTAAACCATTCCACATTAACAACCTTATTACAAATCTGAATTTAAATTCATTGTGAAATGGAAAATGGACATTATTTTCTTGATTTTGCAAAAAGCTTTTGACACTATATCACGCAATCCTGTAAAGCAGACTTCTATGCTCAGGTAATGAAACACTTGCTAAGATTCACTTCAATTAATCAGGAAGATGCTAGTTTATATTACTCTTTGGCCCCAAGTCTAACCACCTAGATGTTACTTGTGGAGTAGCTTGAGACTCTCTTCTGGGGCAATTATTGTTTTCCGTATTAATAAATGACCAACCAACAGTGTGTAAATCAGCTTATACACATATGTATGCTGAAGATTCTATCTTGTATAGACACAGCAAAAATGTCTCTGACCTTGAATGTATTGTAATCTGATTGCTCTCAAGTAGAACATTGAATAACGCCAAACAAACTTTTTTGAATACTGATAAGTATGGATCCCCATTTATGGAACATCATAATTAAGCCACTTAAATCTGCCACCTGTTTGAGATATTTTCAAAATGCCTGTTATTCCGCTCTTTAAACATGTTTGTAACTGTAATATTTAATGCATTCAGTCTGCAATAACGTCACAACTGTATATGATGTATCCATATATGAAATCAAGAGGTAATCTGCAAGATATTGCTTCCTGATAATAAACGTAAATAAAATAAATGAATAAACAATATTCCTGCGGCACATTCTAATGTCAGGGCTCACTGAATATAATAAAATATTTTACAGTCTGCATTTACTTCATTTCACATTACAGTCCCTGGGCTCCTAATTCATCAATTTTAGTAAATTTAGTACTTAGTGAGCCACATGCCTCAAAAGGAAGTGTGCAGCAAACACTAGTTACAAAACAAAAAAAATCCATCATTGCAAGCTTAAGCAGGCAAATCACATTTAGCAATCTGTTGAATTTTGATTACATACAATTTAAGCTTAGGTCAAAACAATTTCACCTAAAGTACACAGGCCTACAATTAGGGATAAATTAAGGCTTTTCAGCTGCCTAGCTATAAAGCAAATACAATGGCATATAAATTGTAAAAATCAAATTGAGTTTGAGTGAGTTTAATTAACTTTTCATCTTGTCCAGCTCATTTGCATTTTGGAGACTTGCATTCACTTGTTTTGTGCGGATAAGCTGTATTGATTAATTCAAGGAATGAGAATTCATACGTTTTATTTCCAAGTTTTCCATTATCTACTCCTGTTTATTTAGTCTGCATTAACTAGTGTGAAATGGTGTGATATGATTAATTTATATTCCTGGGTAGTTTACTACTATTAGTCATCATCATAGCAATTATCTAGACACGATGGCAAGGATGACCTTGGCAGGTGAAACATCAATTATTTGCCACATATCATGTGCTGTCTTCACCTGGGTGAGTATTAATTCTGGCTTTCACTTCTTGTGGAGAATTCAGCTGTGTAGAAGCTGACACCTGCAGTCTTACATTAACATTCCCATTACTCCAGAATAGCTACATGGCCTCACTTTCCCTGCTAACACAAGTCCTATATTTTTATCTCCAGATACATTTTCATTTTATTAGCATGTACTGTTTCATTTAAATGCAAAATTGTTGCTTCATAACGTCTCATTTACGTCTTTCTCTTTTGGCGCTTAACACATTTTATCTGTTCTTGGTTGTCATATTTATCAAGTCGCCGTTTTACCCTTCAACCTTCTTTTGCAATGTATTTGGCTCCTCTGCATTCCATAAATGCACTGTAAAATGTAAAAAGCTATGTTTAAGTGTACTGGTTATTACCATCTTGTTTTGTATTCCAGCGGAGACAGCGCACTAAAAGTTTTGCCCTTGTTTTGAGTTCATCTAAAAGACATGACTGTGCCAGTGGGTGCTCATAAAGGAACTGCAATATATGCAGATGCTAGGTTTTTATTTCCCAGTAAACTTCGGTCACGTGGTTACAATTTCACACTTTGGTACTGTACAAGCATTTAGATATAAGTCTGAACTAATGTATTCCATCTATGCAGCTGATTTAAAAGACATGTAATTGGTGATTTTCATTTTACTTTCTTAATATCTACAGTTCTATTTATTATGATTTAGATTTTATTTCTAGTGGCTATCAGGTATTTATTATTTTGTAAATGGTTTTGATACATTGTCTATTATTTATACCCACCTCTTTTGATAAAATCAGTATTGCAAGAATGTCTGTTTCTAAAACTCAAGTTAACATAAGACAAAGCATTCACTAGACCTCACTGTCAAGGTGAATGCAGGTCAGTCTCTTGATTAAGCTGAATAGCATCATACAAAAGACACTGCACAACATTTATAGTTTCAAGGTAGCAGTCCTGTTTATCTTTTTGGAAATAATTTTGATATGCTCGCAACTCATTCAGCTGTAGACTGTCACAGCTAGAGAGAGAGATGGAGGCTATCTACCAGTGTTAGCGCTACTGTACAGGGAGGCGCAGAGTCTAACACACCCCTGTGGGTATAGTTACTAAACTGCAGGTTTGAAAAGTGGAGATGTTGCCTATAGCAACCAATCAGATTATATCTATCATTTATTTAGTACATTCTACAAAATGACAGTTAGAATTTATAGTCAATAACTCCACTTTTTCATGCCCGCAGTTTAGTAAATATACTCCCTGGTATCCACAATGGATCCCCGCAAGGGAGTATGGACTTGGCTGCAAGGAATGCGCAGGTCATGGTTCTACATGACAGTCACCAATGAGATAGGGGTGTACAGCGGGAAGTCAGGCAGGCCAGGGTCATAACCAGCAAGACAAGAAGTACTGATTAAGAAGCCAAAGCAGTAGTCAGGGAAGCCGAGTTAATACCAGAGGAGCAATATAACACCAAAATCAGAGTCCAAAGAGAGGTCCAGGAACAAGCCATCAGGTATACATATAACAGGATGCAGGTACAGGTATGCTGGAGTTCAAGTGTGAGTCTAATACTCCCACAATAATGATACTGGTTTATATGCAGACCGGGAGAACCTGATTGAAGCCGAGAAGAGGAAACAGCTACTGATAGAGAAATTTGGGCGGTTAGTGAAAGCACTGGCCGCTGATAATACTGAAAAACGTCCCCATTGCTAGGCAATGGGTATGTGACTGTGCATGCATGCAGAAGCAGCCGAGGACAGGAAGACTACGTCCCTTTGCTAAACAGACGGATGGTTGTAGCTGAGAGGAGTAGGCAAGCCATCCCTGGCAGCAGCGGAACTGCAGAGATGGCAGCTGACACAGACTTTGTTACCTGACTTACTAAAATGTTTCTCAGCACTGGTTGAATCCAGTCCTGGTAGTAATTCCTGCACTAATGATATTCTAGCAAATGTTAGTGCCTCACAATTTCCTTACAATTCCTAGACTAAAGTCCTGACTACAGAGACACCTAGAGCTGTAGGTAGTCCTCACCCCACCTGACTAAGGAAAACCATCATTGCAGAAGGACTTGTTTCAATAGTACCAGTTTGGAACATGTTTTGCAGAAATGTCCCAACAGATAGCCCAGAAGACTTGCTGAACATTCCAGGGATGCATCACAACAGTGTCCAGCCAGAGATGCCTTTGGGCATGATGTCCTAGCTATCTTCCCATTGGAGTACTCCTGTCCTCTCATCCATTGGGGGACTACTCTCAACAGCTGCCCAGCATGATTGTCCAGAGACTGCTGTCCAGATTGAGTTGCCACTGATGTCTGCTCTGCCTGATATGCCACTGATGTCTGCTCCATCTGATCTGCCACCAATGTCTTCTCCACCTGAGGTGCTACATGCTACTATTGAGAGATCCAGTCAATTGTTTTGATGGAGACATTACTGAATTTGTGGCATTGATGTGTAAATCTGCGAGTCAATTAGCAGGTCCTCCTGACACCACTTGCCAAGACTTCATTTACTCCATAATTAGGTATTTTAGAGGAGAGCTCTAAGTTGGGCGTGTTCCCTTATAGACACCGAAGATCCTATCCTGCAGGATCTTTCGGCTTTTAATGGTACGGTTATAAAACAGTTTTGCTTATCTCTGGTCTTCAAAATTTGTTTAGGAAACTGCTTTTACTGTACCCATTTCAGATCATGAGGTTCTTTCTAGAAAGAACAAGCATAAAAAGAAGAAAAAGAAAAAAATAGCCTGAATTCAGAGTCTCATGGAGCGTCTGGAAACCGCTCTTTAAAGAGGGAGGAGGGGGGGGGGGGGGGTTAAAATCCTGTAATATATTCTCTCTGCAGTACCCCTGTTTTACCAGAGGTGCTGCTCTTGTAGATTTTTAGGACTATTTGCACCTTACCTGCAGGAGTTAACTTACTTACCTGATCATCACCTGCGCCTGCCCCACTGCTTTATATGCCCACTCCAAACCTTGCACATAGCTGGTCATTACTTGTTGTTTTCTTTATCCTGTGTTTTAGACTGTCTGCTTCCAGTGTTAGTTACATGCATCCATGGCTCTATCTTCTACCATCATTCCTGCATTCTCCCAGAATCAGTTCTCAGTAATTGTCTCTTATATTATCCACATTGTAAGTGCCATTTGTTCTTGCAATTACCTGTTATCCAGTATTAGTTCAGAGACTGTTCTACCTAGCCCCACCCAGATTGTGTTTCTTAATTTTCTACGACACCTTGACTGTGTTTATCTTGCAATACTTGGACTAAGTTTTGTCAAATTTCTTGGATTTGGGTTTGTTTTGCCTCGTTCCTTCTGCAACATGAGAGCTCCACAATTTTTGAAACTAGTATTTGTCCTACAACTAAACCATTATACTCTTCACCAATGATTGACTCCCTTTTGCTATTATTGCAAAAACTCAGTTACCATAACAAATACTATATAATGCCTGGGATTACATTGTCCACAAACTGCATCATGTACAAACAGTCGATGGCTGCCAGGACTTGCTGGGATATGTAGTGCGACAATAGCTGGGCAGCAGGGCCGGATTTACCATTAGCCAAACTAGGCAATTGCCTAGGGCCCAGTGGTTCCCAGAGGGCCCTCCCAGGGCTAGTGGTGAGACCAACCTTTAAAAATGGGCCGCTACTTATGGGCCAGTGCTATATGCTTCCACCCCCGAGCTAAAGTCTTCCAGCCAGCCCCTGAATAGGGGTATATGTTATGCTAAAAAACTATAGTGCTATGGATTTTTTCAGGGAGGGGGCCCCAAACCAGTATCTTGCCTAGGGCCCCATGTGGTCTAAATCCGGCTCTGCTGGGGAGTATACTTTCTGGACAGGCTGCAGCTAGTTTTCATTATGACATGGCCTACCGTGGCATACCTCGGGTATATCTGTTATAGGTTTATCTGGGCTAATCTGTGTAGCCAGGTGCTGGATATCAGTTTAGCTGGGATACCACCATTGCTTTAGTGGGAACCAGCCTATGCCTGTAGCACTGCTGATAGTTCTTAATTTATTATATTTTGTTGAGAGGGGGGGTCACATTGTTTTGTTTTTATTAATGCTTTTTTTAAAAAAAACACTATAAATATAGGTGCCAATCTTGTCATCATCATTAACATGTCTGTTTATACCAGCTTTAGAGGCATTGCAATAGATAGAGATGCCACCATACTTGCATGCCCCTGTACAACCTGGTGCATTTCCTCCACAATAGGAGCATGGCATCAAAGAAAGGCATTTGCACTGTGGGGCTGCAATTTTGCACTTGTGTAAATGACCCTTTCTAACTCTAAGGGCTACATTTACTAAGCTGTGGGTTTGAAAAAGTGGGGATGTTGCCTAGAGCAACCAAACAGATTCTAGCTTTCATTTATTTAGTGCTTTCTTCAAAATGGCAGCTAGAATCTGATTGGTTGCTATAGGCAACATCCCCACTTTTTCAAACCTGCAGCTTAGTAAATCTAGCCCTAAATCTCAACCATCAAAGCCTTTTATTGTAATGACATTACAAAAAAGGTAGGACTCAGAATAGAAGTCCAGCCATAACTGCAATCATGCATTGGTATGTGTGAGTCAGTACACAAATATCACAGATGATATTTTGAATTATAAAAACAGTGCTTTTCCCCATAATTCTATTTTTAGACATGTAAAACAACTTCAATTGCAAACATCTGTTGTTTAGCTGAGTAGAATAACTAAGAGAAAAACAGTTTGCCATAATCCTTTAAAATGTTGACAAAAGTGAAGCTTTACGCAGGAAACTGAAAATTGATATCTTGGATCACATGCAGAATAGTTAATAAAATAAGACAAACATGTCTTTTGAATGAAATTTATCTTAACATGTCTTCAGTGTAGCTAGCATCATATACTGTTGTATTATATGCATATGAAACGCATAAAAAATTGTATTAAGAAAACAATAATATTCATTATAAATTGTCTTTCCTAATATGATGAATGATAGGAAAGGAAATATTCTGTGACTGTCATAGATTTAGAAATATTAATATGATATGTAGACTAAATGGATTTTTGTAAACTTTTTCTGCATTATAAACTGTCACATACAGAGTTTGAGAAGTTAAAAACCAAATCTATAAAGTTAAATCTTCTAGTTATGTTGATACAGATGAGGACAAAACATACCTCCCTCCCCATTAAGACAGCTTTACCTAATAATAGATTTTTTTAACTTGATTTTAGTTTAAATGTCTATTTTTGTGTTTCATAGAGCCTAAATCTATCTTAGAAAAGTCATTAAAAGTATTTTACAAATCATATAATATGCAGGAGTACATCATTGTGATATATTTCTGTGTGCCTAATTATACCTCTTATATATAACAAGGAGATGGCCTTCGTTCTGATTTTGGGAATTTTTCCTGTTAAAACTATCTGCAAAATATTTTGCAGGTTTGTGATGATAGCTGGAATCGGTGATAATGATGTTATCGGTGCTGATAACACCAACAACGACTTGATAGAAAAATATGCCCGAAAGTGCCTTCACCATCATTAAAAAAATTCAGACTTGCCTCTTTAATGACAAGAGAACTATTCAACTATGTTCTCCACCATGCTGATCAGAAGTAATAACGGCACTGCGTTTTTACTTCATTGAAAATGGCGACCGCGGTATTGTCACTTTTAAACTGGCAATTACCTGTAAGGTAAGTGTAAGGGGGCTAGGGTTAGGGTTAAGGTTAGGGATCGAGTTAGCGTTAGGTATAAGGCTAGGGATAGGCATCAAGTTAGGGTTATGGATCGTCAGCCGGAAATGTCATTTAAAACTTCTAATATCGCCATTTTCAATTACATAAAAACGCAGTGCCGTTATTACTTCTGATCGGGATGTTAGAGAACACAATTGGATAGTTCTCTTGTCATTAAAGAGGTAAGTCTGGATTTTTTTTAATGTTGGTAAAGTCATGTTCGGCCATATTTTGTCTATCAAGTCAGTGTCTGTGTCATCAGCTCCAATAATTAGTACCCAACCCAACTGGAATGTGTCTGTGTCTGTATTGTATGATGGAGTCAGAGGAAGGTTGTCTATATTAGGGAATTTAGACTGTAAGCTCTGATGGGGCAGGGACTGATGTGAGTGAGTTCTCTGTACAGCGCTGCGGAATTAGTTGCGCTATATAAATAAATGATGATGATGATGAGGAAGGTAACTGCATGGTGTGAGGGTGGGAAAGAGAAAGGCAAAAGAATTCAAAAAAGAAAGATGGAGCAGAGAAACAGCAGAGTAATAAATAAGATGGGGGTCAGAGGAGGGAATTTTAAATTGAGAAGACTATATCATCAAAATGTAGAATGAAATAGTCAGAATGATGTTAGATCATTTGAATCCTATTCACTCATTGCAGAAATCCACTTAGGCTTGGGATACTGTTGCAAACTGTTTAAAGACTGAGCAAAACAGCAATTGCAAGTGGAGAACATCGCCTTTTATAAGATCTCCATAGGGTTAATGGCGGGGAAGAAGTTGCAGTAGTAGAGGGCTATGACCCTTATTGTACCCAGTTTGTGTGTTTACACCACACTGTCTCCCTTTCCTCATGTGGGTATTTGCCTATCCTTCTTTCAGTTTCATGCGTGTGTATTTAAATGTAAAGACATGTAAAGCCGTTTTGATTGTAAACATCTGTTTTATGCTGAATTAAATAACTAAGGAAAAACAGAATCCTTTAATATGATTCTAAAAAAATGAATTTCTATTTTGGAGACTGGACTTCATATCACTCTGGAATAGTTTACAAAACAGTTTACATTTGAAAGAAAAAGTAAGTACAAAAGTGCATTTTGAATGAAGTTTATATTTGCATATGCTCAGTGCAAATAACATCACTTAGTTAAGGCATGGCAAGAGGGTATAGAATTACATTTGCATAACAAACCATTTAGAAAAATCATTCATTATAGTCTAATGAAGGAAAGGAAAATGTTTTATAAATAACATTGATTTAATGCATGTAATATGACGTAGAATAGATAAACATGTTTTGATCATTTTTTATATTTACATTAATGTAAATAGTTGCAACAAGTTTTCTAAATTTAGGTTATATTCATCCAGATAAAGGTAAAACAAACTAATAGTTTGACAGTTCTTCTGAAAACTGGCTTCTTAAGAATCCTCTTTTGTAGGTCTGTCATGCGTGGATGTGGGAATGAAAGGAAAGGTGCAGAAATGAGTGAGGGGTAGAGAGAAAAATGCAGAATCACAACAGAGTAAAAATTAAGAGGAGAGTCAGCAGAGGATAGAGGGAAAGCATGGACAAAGACATAAGATTAAAGGAAAGTCTTAAAGAGAGAGAGAGCAAGAGAGAGAGAGCAAAGGAGGAAGATAAGCATACTTGCCAACTTCTTCTTGTTGGCGTCCGGGAGCTGCAGGGTAAATGTGGGCGTAATGATGCAAACGCGTCATTATACAGCGGGGGGCGGGGCGAAATGCGGCATTTTGTACCTAATTCTGCCCACTACACTAGGAAGTGGGCAGATGCGGGAGACTGTCATATCCTCCTGGGAGTCCGGGAGACCCACCACAAATCCATTCAGGGAGAGTTGGAGTATGAAGTATGAAGAAAGGTTAAAAAAAGAAAGCTTTTCTTATCATAGGAAAACCTACACATTAGAAATGTGGGTTGGATACTAATTTTTATTTGCCCACTTTTCCTGTGCCAGGTACCCACTAGTTGTTGATTTGAGTTTAAGAACACAAATCCAATTTCAAGTAAAACTGCTTGTCACACTCAAACACATTTGACATGTGGTTGTTAATTAGTGTTTTTATGAGAGAGAGAGAGAGAGAGAGAGAGAGAGAGAGAGAGAGAGATAATTAGTCAGTGCTTTGTGCTTTAATGCACAAAAAGGGTACCCCACCAACAAACTCAGACTTTTAGATGTCAATTAGATTTTAATTATCAGTAGCTTTGCAACAAAATCACACTGTCTCCTCAAAAACAATAAACCGCATAGGAAGTGCTGACTCATTCTTTTTGCGGGTGTGGTAGGTTTTTCGTCTGACAGAATGCCGACATACCTTAGAGCGACGTAAAAATAGCGATGACTATAATGCCGACAAACACTAAGTATAGACTTACCGCCTGTATAATGTAATCAGGCGGCTGGCCCGGCCATTTCCGCTTTAAAACCAGCAATTTCACACCGCCATTAGGACTGACGTCATTTTTTCCTGGAGACATCTCTGAAGCGTTTTACATGTGACAGTAATTAAGCGTGGGGAAAATGCTGCATGTCTGTTATATAGTATGTCTATACTTAGTGCTTGTCGACCTTATAGTCATAGATATTTTTACGTCACTGTAAGGTGTGTCGGCATTCTGGCAGACGAATAAATGACTACCACCGCTTTTTGCACCTCTCTATCAAGTTGACAGTTAGGTTGCTTACCACTTTAGCTTTAGAGGCTTAACATAAAGTTCCTTCCTCGGATATTCAGTTTCTTTCTCTTCTAGGACAGGACACCCTCTTTTCTTCACTGGGTCCTCTGTTCCAGGACTCTCTGCCTCTTACAGGACACACACAGCTCTTCACTCTGCAGTCTACTCAACAGCTCTCTAAGCTGTCCTTTCAGACTTCCTGCCTCCTACAGGACTCATAATGACCGCACAAGGGCTTCTCTACAGATCCTTAACAAACAATATACTGAGCACTCTAAGCCTCAGATAAGTGTGATCTCACACACCTTTTCATTCCTGTGGAGAAGAAGCCAAATTCCAGGGAGTGAACAAGTGACAAAGTAAATCCGCACAGGGCCGGTGCTAGGGTCCTTGGCGCCCTAGGCACACTTTCACAAACCGCGCCCCCCCCAGGCACACTTTCAAAATCCGCCCCCCCTCCCCACGTCTTTCCTTACCTTTACTTGCCTCCATAAAGCTGCTCCTCTCTGCTCCGTCTCCTCCCCTCCACTCACTGACACTGTCGGCCGTGATGATGATGCCATGCCCGACAGTCAGTGAGTGGAGGGGAGGAGACGGAGCAGAGAGCGGCGGTGGTGATCCATAGCCCCTTCCCCCTCCCCGTGGATTTATCGGAAGCTGTGCGGCAGCCGTGGAAGGTATGGTCAGCTGTCGCCGCACAGTTTTAAATTAATTTTAATTCTGTGGTGCCCTCCAGAGCCCGGCGCCCTAGACAACTACCTAACCTTGCCTAATGGGTGCGCCGGGCCTGACCATCACAATATATTTCATCATTGTAGTCTCCACAATCTGACATGTACAGTTTTGGGAATGGCCAGAAAATTAAGTTTGCAAGCTATAACCTTAGTAAGTCAAATTAATAAATTAAGCTAAAATTCATAACAAATATACCATATGCAATGAATAGTTGTGTGTGCCCTATCTTAATCCACTCACACCATCTACTCTTTTAACTCATATTTTCTTTCACTTGCATAAAGGAACATACTCTGAAAAACAGTCAGTTAATCATATTCCTCTGTGCAATTTAGAATCGGTGATGTTCATATAAAATCAGAAATGCTTCATACATATTCTACTGAGGAAATTAAAATGGTTTATTTTATTCTTGGAGTTTCTTTTATTACTATGATTTGTTTCTCTAAGTGTATATTTACACTGAAGTACTTCTTCAGTCAAAACAGCTTGTCTTATAAAAAGGTAGTAAGTAAAATCTAAAGTTAAGAGAAGACAGAAAGTTCTAAAGTGAGTGAGCTTTAAAACATTTTATTTCACACTTTGAAGAAAATCTGTTACTGAAATATTTCATGCCTACATTTTAATACTTCATATTAGATACACTTTATTACCCACAGGGATGTCATTTATATTGACATTTCATAGTTAAATTGAGCCTATCCATAAGGATACACATTAACTCTCTGGCAAACTGCCACTAATATAGCAATGCAACTGGTATGGAATATCACATTAGTCTGATTATAAAACTGAAAGCAATTTTCTTATTCAACTATTTTGCATGTTTTCCATTCAGTTTTAAGCAAAATAAATGCAAATTCAACCAAGATAATTTAGTAACTAATCATATTTGATTAAAAAATTGTGTGTTTTCATTCAATGAAGAAAGCGCAAATTAAATTTGAAAGATCTAAAATGTCTTAAATATTTGCATGATATTTATTCATTAAAATTACACCAGGGAAAAGATATGCAACACGGCTACTATCATGGTTAAAAATGATTTATTAAGTATTTTTTACTAAGATAGTGGAGGTTGGATAAAGACAAATCAACAATTATATTCTCTAAGCTCTTACTTGTGAATCTTGTGCTAGATTATTTTGTGATTGTCTTTGGTTATTATACTCTTTCTTTTTCTATTGCCAAAGATCCCAAAATCTCAAAAGTGCAAAACCTGCAAGCCTGCAGCAATAATTACATTTTGCGATGCCATTTGCCAAAATGAACCCATTCATATGGTGAAGTGCATGGATTTCTGGGGCAAGATGGTGGTGCATGCAGAGGTGCTATATATTTAGCATCTTCTGATGGGAGGATCTGGTTTGCTTGAGAGTGTTGATGACTAGATTGGTGCCCTCATGCTCCTCATATTTAGCCCACATGCAAAAACAATAAATAATTTTGAAAAATGAGATATTTAAATGAGGTTCAAACAGGTGGAAAACTATATATATATATTTTTTGTGGATACTCCCTGGCTTGTGGCACCAACAAATAAACACAGTCCCAATGTCCTCTCACTGTCCTTATATATTTACATAATAAATGATAAATGAGGTTTTAATGACAGGTGTTCTCGGGGATTACTAAATGGCAGGAGAGTAACCTTTAAAGTAATGTATGTACTATTTTTAGCATTCACATTTCCAACCGTACCTGTGAACCTGCAAAAGGATGCGCAGAATGGTGTAGTGCTCCTTCTTATGCTGAGAGGGAAAATTAGGCAAGTCATTTAGCAAAAATTAAATGGTCTGTTCATTTGCATAATTTGCCATTCTTAAATAACGTTTAACTTGGCAATTTTAAATTGTATTATATACAAAACAATTATTATATATAGTTAACTTAGCTTGTTTTACTTTTACAGTCATAGGTTTAGATGACCGGTGTCAATAGTTCACTTGATAGCCGCCTTGCCATTATAATTGCAGCTTAATATATGAATACATAGTTGCTACAGTACAGACATTATAATGGTAGTTGTGTTTAGCGAACCATACATCTCATGGAACTATTCATTTGCCATTTCTGTTTGTCTATTTTTATATTACTATTTGTTCATTGAATGTTTATTATACTGTGGTAAATATATAATCAATAAGGTGATTAAATTTTTTTTCACTAAGAAGGGTATCAATTTTCTGATGTCCATTAACCAATTGGAATAGGTAGGCATTTTATTCTGATTACCACACCCATGGACACTATTGGCCTGAATTGACGTTTGACGTAAGTCCATTTGTGTCACGTAAAAATGTGACTTGCGTAAAATTGGTCACACAAGCTTATTTTAAATTTGTGGCACTTTGCACTTTGAGAGGTCTGTCATGTGCTTTCACATGTAAGTTTTAGAATACGTATTTTTGTACGACCCATAGGCTTATTGTTCATGTTGATGATGATGATGATAGCCGAATCTTTGCAATGGACATAGCTATACATTAAGGAATGCAAAGTAAACGCAAATTGCATTTTTAAAAAACAGATGGAAAATGCAATCAGGTACGTCCATATTCAACAAGAAGAGGATCTCAAGAAACATTTCTAGTTGAATACGGGTGTAAGTATGTTCTGCCTATATGGCACATACCGTATGCAGACACAACACACTGCAGGATATGCACAATACAAATGTATATATAAAGTCCCATCAGAACGCAAAGAAAAAACACAAATTATTAAATACATTTACCTGTTAAAACGATTAATGAAAAAACAATAATAAAAAGATATTTTATCAATTTTTTTGTTAACATGAAATACATCACTTATTACTGTTGAATGCACATAAAATGCATTTTTACAGTTGTTCTTCATTACACATATTCTAGCATGCATACATGACCGTCATCAGTAGTAAACCAGCTACAGGGCAGGTGTAAGTGTTGATTAAGTACCTGAGAGATGCCCAGAGCTTGAATAGGACAAATGTGCATGCACTCAACCTTGGCATACCCTTACTGTACATTGACTATATGCATATGCTTCTTCCCTCCCCTGTATCACCCTTAAAAACTTAGTCTGTCGGAAGTGTCCTTTGCATTTGAAAATGAATTGCGTACACTTGCCCTCACTGGTGTATAGTCTATTTCTTAGCATGCACAGAGCTATTTCGCCCAAAATACAGAACACATCAACATTTGCGTTCCTTAATGAATCTTAGATTTCAATTCTTACCTATATTAAGACACGTGCATCTTAAAATTTAGCCCTAGAAATGTAAGTGTACAGATATATTTTTACACGTAACCAAGAATCACATTTTTACTTCTGACTATAAATCAAACCCTATGTTTTCTTTTTCCCACACATGGGCTATATTTAAAAATATTGAGAGCTACAGACATTTGTTGTTTTGCTTTAACAGCTTTCCTTGCACATTATGAGATTCCTCTTCTCTTGAATTATTTTTACAAGTTGGATGTTTGAACTTTGTTTCTGTTGAAGTGTAATAATTAGATGAAGGTGATAATCAATATTTTCTGCACACTAATATTGGTTGCAATGTGATTAGTACGCAATTGAATTATTATTATTGCAAATAAGTTTAATTTATTTATTGTTGTTAATATAAAATATAAAGTGGTAAAGAGGCTAATTAATGTTTCCTAAATATAAAATACATCACGCTTGGAATCATTTTGTTTGCAATTGCATGAGAACATTTCCATTGTTATTTATGTAGCGTTCGACCTTGTGAGCGCTAGTTATAAATAATATTACTTTTCATACACCAAATAGCCAGTACACAGGGATCATAAAGACCAGTTTATACAGGTCTGGAGGAGGGAGTCTGAGGAGAGGACACCTGGCAATCTCAAGGAACAATGACCAGAGGAATCCCCTAATGCCATGTCGAGTTCTTCGAAGGTCATGACCCATCGACCTATGAATGTGGCCCTTAATACTGTAACTGTGTATCTTTGTGATGTCACTGCTTTTTAAAACTGTACAATGTATAAATTGTTCCCCTCTGACTTTGGAAACCAGAGCTTGTGTATGCATACCAAACTTTGCCTTGTAAAATATTATGCAAATAAAACCTTTGTGACTTGAAAACACAGCGATCTCATCAGAGAATCCTTATTGCAAACGATAAGCACAGACGTAAAATTTCATATAGAGGTACGTCTGGCGTCAACATTTTACAGTATAAGTTTGTCAGGAACTTCACATTACTGCTCTGTCCATGTTTTCCTGTGTAATACCTGTATGTGGTGTGGCAGTCTCTTCCATTACTCCTACATGGGCTGGCCACATAGCTCAGTCGATTCCTTGTGGGTTAAATATGCAAACAAGAACCTCCACACCTGCAAGTGTAATGAAGTGATAAAAGTAGTATTCATGAACAAGTGTACAGACAAATCTCATGAAAATAAAATGCATAAATCTCTACTAACCTTTATACTATTATTATTATTTTTACTATTAATATTATTATCATCATTTGTTTATAAGGCACCATAAAGGATCCGCAGTCTCGTACAAAGAGCATACACTAAGACATTACATCAGTTACTCTATGATATACAGCAACAAATAACAGAAACTTGCAGCAGTGAGGCACAATGTAGGGCCGAGCTTCATAATATAATTTAACAAAATAAACAGAAATGAGCCATGAAGACAGAGGGAGAGTACTAAGTATTGAGGGGATAGAACAGGGATAAAAAAAGCCTATGCCCAGGAGAGCTGGTGCAGCAACAAGACAGTTAGGAGACCATGCTATTTACCTTTTTAAGTATATTATTTGCTGTATTGTGCTGGCGGGACCGACGGCTGTATTGCCATTTGAATGTCGCCATTGTGTCACAATGTCACCATTTTAACCATGTAGACTGAACCTGTCGACATTTCTGACAATCAGGCTGTCAACAGATTGACTACAAAGTGTAAAATGCAACAAAATCTGCATATGGTTGTATGTGTACTTTTGTTTGGTGAGAATGCTCAATATGGAAAAGCTTATTTAACACATAGAAAACAAATGTATGTCCAATGAGTCCCTAAATAATTACATGTTCTTCCTTTGCTTCAATCAAATGTGGTGCTTTAATGTACACTGCTGACTTTGATAACAGTTTCTAATCTAATCATCACTGCACTTGATTAACACTTTTGAGGCTCTTTGCTTATACACCTCTGATTTTTGCCTCTCAATCATATCTTTCAACTTATACTTTAAAGCTTCTGAGTGTCTAAAAATGTATGAATACATGAATCCATAAATAACTATATAAATCTCTATGTCGGAATATAAGAGGGAAATTAGGAAGGTGAGGGTGCAATGTAGGTCCAACATAGGAACTGCACCTATAAAATTAAACGCCAAACGGCTGATATTTTCCTTGTGAACATTCACCTTCTACCCCTTTTAGTAAAGATAATAAAGATAGCTTCTTAATACCTTAAATAATACACAGACTTCAATTTTGGTGCACTAATGTCACAGTTTTAATTGTCTAAATTATGGTGATAAAGAAACAATGTAAATTCAATAAAACAGCTAATAATATATAACCAAACATAGGGATGGCAAACCGGACCAGAATCCCAGGCACTAATGTATGTCATCAGAGGGACTAAACCCCCTCTGTCCTCAAAGGGCATATTCGGTAAAATGATGCCCAGGGCCTCTGCAGAAAGCACCCTAAGACTGACATAGATCGAAGGGGTAAGAATCCTGTGGCTAAACATAAACTCTTGCGCCATGTATTAACCACTGACTGCACTGCTTTTCCACCAAAACTGTGTTCCTTTAACGGACACACAGCCCGCCACCACCTGACCCTAGAATCTCTACCAAAGAGTCAAAAATATAGACTAAAAAAAAAATACCCATACCTTTGTCCCTGAGATGCATCCTATCAGGTCTATAAATATGAGGGTAGCAGAATTTAATTTGTCTACCAGGCGGGTAAAAATGCTCCCATGCCATGGAATATCAGGCAGCCTAGAACATGAAAGAGTGGCCAACAGGCACGGGCTGGCAGGTTTTGGCCCAGGGGGCGCACAGGCGGCTGCATCACATGACACGCGATGCGGCCACGTGATGCGTGTCATGTGATGCGGTCGCCTGTGTGCTGACGCGGCGGGCCGCCGGTAAAATTAAGAAGATATTGCATCCACGGGGGGGGGGGGGGGTATTGGGGGAGGCGGCCCGAACAACCACCCAAACTTGAAGGAGCTGTGGGAAACAATCTGCAATTCACAGAATACATCCCGAGTGTCAATTATATGCATAGTGGTAAATTCGATACAATGAAAACAGTCACAATAACATGATTAAAATGAGATGCAGTCGTGTAAGCAAGGCAGGCCTAAAACAGTGTGGGAGCAGGGTAGGGGAGAGAGGCAACCCATATGAAGGTAAAAACTGTAAAATAATGTGCTTATGCTATAAGGCCCTTCCTCTGAGGAAAAATTAGGTATATCCATTCATGCCCTCACCTCCACAGGTGACAAGTGAACAAGTCTTGTGTTGCCAAAGCTGGCAGCATGGTTACTACAATTTAGAGGGTCTGATGTATTTCTTATAGGCGGTGGATGTCCAACTGTTTGATAGACACGCTTCTAACGGCCATACGGGTATCTCGTTTAATTTGTCAATAAAAATGCACCCAAATCAACAAGTACACCCCAATTTCTTGCAACAGTCAAATACACACATTTGCATTAATCACACCTCGCCCTCTGCAATTTTCCACAATTTTTTTTACCCATATTGATATTGCAGCAAGCAAAGGACCCCAATACAGATTGATTCTTGTAAAGCAAAGAATTGGGTGTCTGCGCTTCTTATGGACATGTGTATGATGGCTGCCAAAATATGGGAAAAAATGGGGGGAAGGGGGGCTCCGGCCCTTCCAAATGTGGCAAAATGTAGAAACAATTCCCAAGGTGCCTGTGAGTATACTAGAGTAATAGTACAAAAATCAGAAATAGTGGAAATGAATAAATGTATTGTAAAAACTAAGTAGCAATGTATAATACAACATAAAGCAGTGCACTGAAGCATGTGGTAAAAGAATAATCAATCCATAAATATATAACTGTGGTGATGTCAAAATAGTCCTATAGAGCTCTTAGTTTCGAGTGTGCACAGAAAATAGGTGATCAATATAATAAATAGAGAGTCCTCCATATAAATCAGTTTTTAGTAAGCCAGTGATCCAATGCTTCTTCTAAAGCATCTTTCCTATGACATAACTCCAGCATAGAGGAAAACAAAGTTCAAAATATCTCCGGTCAACACTGGTGCATAAAGTGCATAAAGTCGTTTTCATGACTGCAAAATTCACCCTAACAAGAGCAGTATACCTATCAAAACTTTTAAATCAAACATCACAGGTGAAGTGTGGAAGTCCGTGTGGTAGACAATATGTAGGAAGAACTATTCGTTTTTACATTTAGTCATTTCCACTATTTCCAATTTTTGTACTCTATGATACTCACAGGCACCTTGGGAATTAATTCTACAGATTGGAACTACTTAAGTGACACTTAGTCTGAATGCCTGACTGGCAAATTTAACTATTTCAATAGCTTCACCTTCACCATAGGAAGGCGGCAGCAACCCATTATGGAATCTCATAAGGAGACTTTGACGCTAAACAAGTCTGAAAATGGAATCCATTATTTTCAATGACCTCATCACTACTAATGCTGGCAGTTGAAGTCAGGAGCGTTATGCCTGTTTGAACCCCACCTCCATTCAAAAATGCAACGTTTCTGGCTATGTTGGGCCTCATTTAGAGTCAGGAGCGAGTACAGCTAAAGGAGATAATCTGCACCTGGGCAGCCATGTTGACATGTAAGGGGTGTAATTGCAATTGTTTATACATGCAGGGAAAACACAGCCGCTCTTGCATGTAACACACACATACTTGGCAGAGTCACTTGAACAATGCAATTTAGAGGTAAACTAGGACACAACCTTCACCTACCTCCAAATATGTTCTCGCATTTCTAAAATTAACTCCCTCCCCGCACAACATGTCTCTGACAAGGTGCACCCTCTACTTGGACTTACTGAGGTCCTTTGTAGTTATTGAAAGCTAAAGGCACGGGACAACTGAGGGAAGTATGCAATCATATAATATATCTGCTTTTATTGGTGATGTGAAATAGATAATGTAATCTGCAAGACTCTAGCCATATAAAAGGACTTGCTGAGCTTCGGTAAATAGTCACATAGTTATGGAGTGAAATGTCAACTTTTGTTAGTATCGGAAGAATTGTTTTTCCAAAGACCCACCAACATATCCTTGTAAAAGAAATATTCCAAAGTGTGTGTATTTATTTCTGTAAAATGACTTCATCACTCTGTGCCATGCTGCTTCCCTCTTCATCACTCTGTGCCATTATTGTCATATGGTTAAAATAGTTTTGTTTCAGTACTAATGATTTAATGTCAGTTATGAAAGCCCTACAGCTACCTGCAAAAAACCAAGCTATACAGACCCATTCCTCAATGTCTGAGGAGCTGCTTCTCTGCAACAGGCACTAGGGCTATGTGACCAATCTTTTCCCACAGTTGCAACATAAGTGGAAATATGAGCCACCATCGTGTTTAAACAGAGAGTGGGAGAGCAGAGTGATTATCTGACTCAAGGATGGGTAAATTCACAACAGTGGTAATAGAATTTCTAATAGCTCAATGATGCTGTAACACAATGCATCCTGCTCTATACACCAGTCCTCATTCAAAGGCCTCAGTCTTGGTTTGCATAGACATCCACTGAGTGAATAATTATTACAACAAGGGCTCTCACCCCAGTTTACTCAACCAGTTTATACTTGAAGTACAAATGACGTCATTTAAGAATACTATTATGATGATGATTCATGTTAGAAAGACAAATATATAAGCACCATATATCAGCCATGAGCCCAGATAGTAGCTTCTGTAAGGAAGACGACCTCTCCAGGGCCATCTTAACAACATTATGGGCCCCCACGCAAAGCAGTGCACCGGGGCCCAATATATATATATATATATATATATATATATATATATATATATATATATAGACATTTAAAAGCCTGAATGATTTGGGCTCTGTGTCTTCGTCTGAAGCCCTCATAGTTATGATACCAAAGTCAGGGAAGGAACCCTATAGGCAGACTCCTACAGGCTCATATCTCTGCTAACTTCGGACATTACAATTTTGGCAAAGATTTTGGCCCTACATCTGAATCTGGTTATCGGTGAGATAACCTTGATCGAAGTGGTTTATGCCAGGTAAATAAACGGCCATAAATTTGTGTAGATTTTTTTGTTATCTGCAGTTGCGTCATCCGGCGGATGACGTGGCGGTGGTATACGTGGTGGAGGTACCTGTGGGCAGTGTTGTCAAAATTTGGGTTTGGGACAGTTTTGTTAAATGGATGAGACTACTTTACTTCTGCCCTATGGCCAGAGTTTGTGTGAATGGTTTAGTTTCTCATGGTATTGATTTAGGCAGAGGTGCGAGGCAGGGTGGCCCCCTGTTTCCTACTCTTTTTACCCTGGCCATGAAACCATTAGCATATTTCATTAGGGTGCATCCGTACATCCACAGGTTATGTGTGGGTCCCAGGATAGGCACCATTGCTTTATATGCTGACAATATGTTACTGTTTTTATCAGATAGTCATTACTCTCTCACTGCATGCCTATGGGTAGTTAATGTCTTTGAGATGTACTCTGGGCTATTGGTCAATTGTGATAAGTCTTGTATATATCCACCCATTGGATTCTGCCTGACTAACCCTGCTCTTCAGCATCCCTTGCAGTGGATCTCCCCCCACTCCCACCGCTTCACCTCCCGCCATCAACCAGCTGTGGTCCTCCTTCATCCCCACATCAGGTGAAGAAGTTCGCTCCCTTATTCTTTCCTCTCCACCCTCTACCTGTCCTCTTGATCGCATCCCCTCCCACCTCCTTTGCTCTCTCTCTCCTACTGCCTGCTCCTACCTCGCACACCTCTTCAACCTATCACTCTCCTCTGGTGTTGTCCCATCCTCATTCAAACACGCTCTCATCTCCCCTATCCTTAAGAAACCCAATCTCAACCCCACCTCTCTTGCTAACTACCGCCCTATCTCTCTTCTCCCATATGCCTCCAAATTACTTGAGCGGATTGTCTGCAGCCGCCTCACCAGACACCTCTCTGACAACTTCCTCCTTGACCCTCTCAAATCCGGCTACCGCCCCCTCCACTCCACTGAAACAGCCCTGGCTAAAGTTACCGATGATCTCCTATCAGCCAAATCCAAGGGTCACTACTCCATACTCATCCTCCTTGACCTCGCCGCGGCCTTCGACACCGTGGACCACCCCCTCCTACTGCAAACTCTTCTCTCACTCGGCCTCTCTGGCTCTGTCCATGCCTGGTTAACCTCATACCTTGCTAATCTCTCCTTCTCCGTATCCACGTCTGGTTCTTCCTCCACCCCCTCCCCTCTCCCTGTTGGAGTCCCTCAGGGCTCTGTTCTTGGCCCTTTACTCTTTTCGCTCTATACTTCCTCCCTTGGGGCTCTCATCTCCTCTTTCGATCTTCAGTATCACCTATATGCTGATGATATTTAACTCTACATCTCTTCTCCTGATCTTTCCTCCTCCCTCCTCTCTCGTGTAACTGACTGTCTCTCAGCCATCTCATCCTGGATGTCCTCTCGCTTTCTTAAAATTAACATCTCCAAAACCGAACACATTGTCTTTCCCCCACCCAGGCTCCCTTCCCACCATGACCTCTCTATCGTTGTTAACAACTCCACTATCTCCTCTGTCACCCAACTCCGCTGCCTAGGTGTCAATCTCGACTCCTCTCTCTCTTTTGCCCCCCACATTCAATCCCTTGCCCAAGCCTGTCGCTTCCAACTCCGTAACATTGCCCGCATCCGTCCCTTCCTCTCTCAAGATGCCACCAAAACTATCATCCATGCTCTCATCATCTCCCGTCTCGACTACTGCAACCTCCTCCTTACTGGCCTCCCCTGCTCCCGCCTTGCCCCCCTCCGCTCTATACTCAATGCGGCTGAGAGACTCATCTTCCTCTCACGCCGCTCCTCCTCTGCCTCCCCTCTCTGTCTTTCCTTACACTGGCTCCCCTTCCCCTACAGAATCCTTTTCAAACTCCTCACCACCACTTACAAGGCTCTCTCTCAGTCTACTGCCCCTAACCTCCTCTCCATTCACACTCCCGTCCGCTCCCTGCGCTCAGCCAATGAATGCCGCCTCTCCTCCACTCTGATCACCTCTTCCCACTCTAGAATCCAAGACTTCTCCCGTGCTGCCCCCCTTCACTGGAACGACCTCCCTCGCTCCATTCGTCTCTCACCCAATCTGTGCTCCTTCAAGCGGGCTCTTAAAACTCACCTGTTCCTTAAGGCCTACCAACCATCCACTTAACCTCTCACCTCTTCTGGTTCTCCCCTGGCCCCTTTCTCTCTCCCCGTTGCTTCACTGGCTCCCTTATGTACCTGATTCTGTTTACCCTCCCTTAGGATGTAAGCTCGTATGAGCAGGGCCCATCTTCCCTCCTGTCTCCATACCTGTTCTTCCACTCCGTCTCTACTGTATCTGCCTGCCTGGAGTTTCTGAAGTACTGGTACTTTGTGTTTATTGTTCTGTACTGTCTTACCCTGTATAGTCTACTGTTTGTACCATGTACGGCGCTGCGGAAACCTTGTGGCGCCTTACAAATAAACGATAATAATAATGATAATAATAATAATAATAATAATAATAATAATAACAATGCTTCAATTTTTCAATAGAAAAAATATGTCCGGAGTGCTGATTGATAGTAGCATGTTGAAGCTAATGTGTATTTAGTCTAATGCTGGGACTTGTAGTTCCACAGCAGTAGGCTGGAAGATAGCAGTTAATTTTTCTTTCTCTGTATGTGAGTTTTATCTCCATCTTACTGTGTGTGAGGGAGATCCGTGTTTGTCTGTCTTGACCGTTTTACAAGAGACATGTTTCAAGGTTGAAAAAGCTGTACAGTTGTAAATGTAATGCTTTTGAAGAGATGCAAAAGAAGTTTTAAAATCTTTGGTCCGTCACAAGACTGTAAATAATGTACATTATCACTATTATTACTGGTGTCAGAACAAAGTTGGCTGGGGTCCAACAAGCCGTTTTCTGTATTTAAACAAAGTAATTTTGTTTCTGAAGTTGAGAAAAATAGCTTTCTCTTTAATGAAGTTGAGAATTGTGGGAGTGAGCTTTACATGGAGAGATATTACCAGCTGTTTTTTATCTGTGTAAAATGGCGCTGATAAATGTTCTCAGAAATCAGGAGGGTTTGTTATGCCCATAAAGAAATGTTACAAGATAAAATGTCGTCTGTGAGCGAGAATTGTGAATATATATTTCTACTTTAAACATGGAAATCACAGAATCTGGAAATATGTGTGAATATTTGGTTTACAAAGAGATGATGAGAAAGGAGTGGCTTTGAACACTCGCCCAGGTCTTGTCACTTTGACATTCCCTGTTTGTGAGATTAGGGACTGCCGATTTGAGGAAATCAGTTTTTCATTGCATGGAACGCATAGCGTCACAGTTAAGCTACAAAGAGAAACTTTTAAACAAGTGTCGTATTAGCAGCTGTTCAATGTGAATTAATAACAGTTACTGTAATTCCTAGTGAATAAATGTTAATCTCTATGCAAAAGTTTTTTTCTTCACAGAAGCTCTCCAGCTACAAAGCACCCTTTCAATCCAGATTGCATTGATCCAACTTCCAATGAAATATGTTTTGGTCTACAGCCACAACAAACATAAGTATAAACTAATGAAGGATTTAAAGAACGAAGATTCTGCTGAGTAATGATTACCTTGTTTTGGAAAGAGATATTAGAGTTTATGGGCTATTCGCATAGCAAATGCATGAACTAGGTGGTATTTCTGTAAGTCGTAGAAGGTGAGAAGATGTTTTTAAAAAGAAAAGGAGAAATGGACTAAATTAGTTGAATATGAAATAGTGTTTAGGTTTATTTTTGGTTTTTTTTTTAGCCAAATTTTATATCAGATGGTTTGAAAGAAAGTAATGCAATGTAATGTCAAATTATGGTAGATAAAGGTTTTTATTCTTTTATCCTCATAATAGTTTTGAGTCAATCAGTGTTGTAAGGACATTCACTGCCCTTATTTACTGTGCTATAATCATCATATACTGTAAATACCTCTTTGTATCATGGATATGGTAATGCATTGATGGGAATTCAATGTTTGCACATAAATGAAAAAGCCTTAAGACTTTAAGAGCTATTATCTGTGCTCCTGCAATAGCACTTCTGGATGATAGTAAGCCATTTATACTCTCCTCTGAGCAGAGCCAAATGTTTAACTAATTTTAAGCTGAAGTAACTTCAGCGCCAGCACTGACTTTGCCAGATTATGACAAGCCTTTCACATTATTTTGTTATAAAGTAAGTGCACATGCACAAGGAGTACTGACACAGATACATGGTCGCAAGCTAAGGTCACTTGCATACTACTCTGCACAATTAGACCCAGTCATACGAGCAATGGCTGCAGCGGCCATGGTGTTTGGAAAAAGTACAGATATTGTGCTAGGGCACCCAGTAACCCTAATGGTGCCAAATGCTGTAACAGAAATTTTAAATCAAGCACAAACAAAACACTTCTCAGCAGCCAGACTAAGTAGCACTGCTAACTCCCTGTAACGTTACATTTAAGTGGTGCACAATGTTGAATCCTGCTGCCTTATTGCAGCAAGTTTCAAAAGATGAGAGAAGTACCTGTATATATTGGGGTTCCCCTAGGGATTTGGGGGAATCCCATCCCAGTTTGAACAGGAAGAAAAAAATGCAAACACAAACTTTTTCTGAATATGATTGTGTAGAACTAATGAGACAAGGATCTTTGGTTTTATCTGACATAGATACACCGCTACCAAATGCAGACATCTTACGCTACCACATAGATGGTGTTTCTTATACATGGTGTGCTGTAACCACACACACAGAAAGAGTGATTCAACAGACTCTTCCGAGTCACATGTCAGCGCAAGATGCTGAATTAAAGGCCCTGACACTTGCATGCATATATGCAAAAGGACAAAGAGTAAATATTTACATTGATTCAAGTTATGCGTTTTTAAGAGCGCATGATTATGGCCAATATAGCACACGAGAAAGTGCATCTGGGGAAAGATGCTATGGTTGTAATCACTAGCAGGTTATGGATAGCAGCAGGGTTTGTCCAAGCAGCACAGGTGTTGGTAGCAGGATGCTTAATCTGTGCATAGAAAAACCCGGGTAAGTCTGTCCTATGGAAAAGCACACCCCAGACACAGTATCCCTATAAGAGGATACAGATAGACTTTATACAACTTCCCAATTGCTCGGGCTTTGAGAATGTGCTAGTCTGTGTCGACTTCTTTAGTCACTGGCTGAAGACATGGCTGTATAGAAAAGCAAATACTAAAGCAGTAGCCATTAAATTTACGAGTGAGGTAATCTGCAGATATGGGGTACCAGAGGTCATTGAAAGTGACAGAGGGACACACTTTACGGGGCAAGGATTCAAGGAACTGTTAAAAGACATGAGAATCATATCTGCCCTTCACACCCCTCACAGACCCCAAAGTTCGGGATGTGTGGAGCGCCTTAATGGTACTCTGCAATTGAAAATGCAGAAAATAATGGCTGAAACAGGTCTGCCATGGATCTCATGTTTACCTGCACTCAGTAAGAAACACTCCTAGGAAAGACACGGGTTTAGCACCAAATCAGATACTGTTTGGCACAGCACACAGAACAGGCTGTTACTTTCCATAGCAACTACAGCATGTACATGGTGATTTGTTGAACTATGTTGCTTTATTATAGAAACAACTAACTGAAATACATGGTCAAGTGATTTCTTTCATTCCAGGCCCTAATTTTGATGCAGGTACCCATAAACTGCAACCAGGGGACTGGGTGGTCGTGAAAAAGCACGTCAGGAAGAGTTTTGAACCCAGATATGAGAGTCCTTTCCAGGTCTTAATGACGACTCACATGGTAGTGGAAGTACAGGGAAATGACACCTGAATATACACATCCAACTGCAAGATCTTCAGACAAGAGGAGTCTGAGTAAAATGTATTTTACAAGTTTTTTAAAGGTCCAAGGTAGACCAGGGAGTGGTGTTCATTGATATTAGCAGGAGAAATATTGATTGCACGTTATTTTCCTTTGCTGTAGTCTGTAGATGTGTACTAGTCTAGAAAGGAAAGCTAGGTCTGGAAGAACCAGACTCATGCCAATAGTAATGTAGAGATCATTATACATAATGAGAAAAATTCTAATATGAAAGTTTAACCCAACCAAATAAGAAAAGAGCAACCAATGACTGTAGTGGTTTACACCCAATACAGAAGTGTATTTGTGAGTATTGTGGCCCAACACATTATTACATTTACACAAGACAATAGGTTAATATTGGACTACCTGACAGCTTAGTCTGGAGGGTGCTGCCTGACCCTAAATATGTAAATTGAAGCCCAGGGTTGCACCTTTTTAACTAGTGACGCAGATGATCCAGAGAAAATGTTTGATGAACACTTTCAAAAAATTAAAATATTAATTTTTAAAGGAGCACACTGGAGATGCTTATCTAGAAGGATAGTTTTCATGGCTGTACCTGGCCGATTGGTTCAAGGGTATAGGAGGATGGTTATCAGGTTTTATACATGTTGTACTTCAAGGACTGTTACTAATCCTTATTGTAATATATATACTAATATACTAATAAAACTGATGTGGCTTATTAGCAAGTGTATTAAAGCTAAGTGTTTCTCTTCCAGAAAAATTAAAGTTACCACATCTGTCTTAACCGCTGTACTGTACACCCCATCTAATGAGTGTGAACTTTGTGGAACTCTCAGTACTACTGCCAGTTGTGATCAGTGCAGAAACCAAGAACCTTTTCTTTGGAATCCACATGGTCGTTATTGAAGCCTATCCTTATGAAGATATACAGCACAATGGACAATCCCTTCTATTGTGAAATAAGTGACATCTAGCACTTGCCGAGCGCACTGTGTATTTTCTCCCTCCCTTTCCTTTTTTCCTTCCCTAAATAAATCCATAGTTAAAAAACAAAAAGGAAGCACAAGAGCCCCCAGAGCCTCTCATGTTCACTGATATATGTGAAAATCTGACATCAGGACATGCAGCGGGTGCAAGACGGTTGTCGACTCATTGACCATCTATCAGCTAGAAGAGGGATCATGGACTTGTTATTGATGGGGGATGGGTTGTTCTATGTATCCAGTTTTAGGCAATCCTATTCATATGTTCTGTTAGAAGGGTGTATGCGTATAAGTACTCATTAAAAGCGACAGCAAGAATGTGATTTCTGATAGTTAGTGTTAGGGCAAATAATGAATGAAAAGATGGGAAATGAGAAATGTGATTTTGCTAAGCTGACGCCATCTTGTTGCCTTATGGCCATTTTGTTCTGTTATAGCTTAAATACAATTAGATGCACCTGTTTTTTAGGAGTAATTCATTATTTGCAAGGCTATGCTTATAACCTTGGACATACCAGACAGGAGATAAGCCAGCCCCCCCCCCCCCCCTCCCCCGGGGATTTCTAGTGTCTATAATGAGAGAATATACTAACATCTGTGTGAAGGGAATATGAGTGGTTAAAACGTTTTGGGGCGTAGTTTTCTGTAATAAGTGATTTTTGCTATATAGATAGGAACTTGTAACTAATAAAGCAGAGTTTATTGTACCCTCAAACTATGCAGTGTATTTAATTCTCTCCAGCTGATGAGCTCATAACTGATAATCTGACACTTACAGGTGAACAATCTGATATAGATTCGACACCTAGTGAGAAAAAAGTGAAGTGTCAATCAATATATGTACCACTACTGACATTTGGTTATGTAGAGCGTATAAATATTGTAGCATCTAGTACACCTGGGCACTAATAGTGTTATTAAAAACATACCAGGACTTCCAGTTTGCCTCCAATACTGCGAGTCTTAATAACCCAGTTGACAGCTTCCTTACACTTAAGAATAAGTGTTTAGAAAAAAGAAAAGACGTTTATTCAAATGTGGTGTACAAAGAACTCCCTTTTATTCAGTAATAGAAATATTTGGAACGTCTCATGTCAATGTGATATAAAAACCAGTGAAATATAAAAGAAATAATGTACAATTAAATAAATAAAAAAGTGTGTTTAAAACTGCTTGGTGCACCGAGTTTGTCTCCTATGTATTCATTGAAGATTTTATACCCAAATCAAGGAGTTGTGTAGTCAGAGTATTAATTTCAATTTGTCTTTAGGAATAAAATTCCTTCAAAAATTAGTTGTCTGATTCTATAATAGAAATATTTCTTAAATATTTCTGTCCTGATTTTCAATCAATCCTACATTTATATAGCTAGTTACAATGTTGCCACTTATGAGTTATTTTGATTCATGTATCTTAATGTATAAACCACTGCTTCTAAACATTTGTAACAATACAATGAGTAATTGATTCACTCTTTCCTAAGCACTCTGTTCTTCCTGGGAGTTTGGGAGATCTATTACAATAAGCAGATATAATTATGAGCGGTCTTCTGATTACTTCCTAAGAATCTAATGCCGCATCAGCTAAGTCTGGCTCATGTTATATCGCTAATAACGGCTTATTAGATACATGTATCTAAAGATATGAAGTTGCTACCTCTAAGTATTTGTAGCAATACAAGATAGGACAGATTTGCTGTATCTCAGATCCTCTGTTCTCACTCGGGGTTACAGAGAATATAATGTAGTTAGCGATTCTAATTGTGAACGGAGAATCCTCTGACTGCCTCCTAAATGCTAAGTCATTAATTAGAACTTTCTATTGCTGTTTAGCAATAATATTAAGGATGAGGAACCTCTATTAGTAGAAACTAAAGTGCAGACCAGCAAGAACGCTGACGCACGTTTCGCTGACAGTTAGCTTTGCCTAGATAAAGCTAACTGTACTAAGAGATGGAGAGGAGGGGATATGAATAAAGACAATTGGACAAAAAGGTAGTCAAGGAAACAGACAAGAACAGCAGCAGGAAAACGATAGAATACAAAAGCTATCACAGAGACAGTGTCATAATCCAAGGTAGAAAATTCGGATCCCCGGGGTCTGTCTAGCTTAACACTACTCAGCCCAAATGCGCAGAGTCTAATAAGACATGTTGTCTTCTCCAGGGATCCTGCAAGGAGGTATGGACTTTGCAGCCTTTACCCCACAGGTCGCGGCCCTCTGAGTGAGCTCTAGGCGAGAGCCATTGAGGAGAATAATGACACAGAGTACCACTGAACAGCACTCAGAGAGGTCCAGTGAGCAGGGTGCTGGAGGTAATAGCAGGCAGAGCGATGTCCATTTGACAACAAGCGGAACACAGGGAGGTGAAAGTCTGCAGAGGAGTATCACTGAACAGCGAACCAAAGAGTCACTGGAAAAGCAAGCAGCACACAGGAGGTTATAGTCTGTGGAGAGGTATCACAAGACAGCGAGCTGAACATGAGGAGGTGACAATCTGCAGATGAGTTCTACTGAACAGTGGACTGAAGAGACACTGGAACAGCGAGCAGCATACAGGAGGTTATAGTCTGTGGAAAGGTATCACTATATAGCAAGCTGAACAGTGAACCGAAGAGTTCTGCGAGCAGCACACAGGAGATGGAGATCTGCAGACAGGTAAGTAGTGCAGGTATATCCTAGGGAGCACTGGGGGCCACACCTTGCACTTCCAAGGGAATGAACACAAAGAACATTCACCTGGCTGCATTGTCAGGTGCCTTAAATATCCTGTGAAAGAGAGGGAGCTAATTACAGCACAGGAGTAAGTTTATAAAAGAAAACTGGTCTGCACATGTGCAGACCCAAATTCAAGATGTTGGCCGCCATCGGGAGATTGTGCAGCTCAGCATTGGAGTGGAGCCCTGCGTGGAATGGGTAAGTATGCCAGGACCTGATTGCAGGACAGAGTGTGACAGACAGATTCTTATCCTTGATTTCCTGAAGTGAACGAGGGAAAAATTCTTGTTCTTGGATGCTATATAGGCATATTTTGCCACTACCAGTGAAGTGTATTGGATATCATTCAAAACAAGCCAGGGAAAAGGTTAACACCTGGAGGTAAGTGCAACTGAAGCCTACAAGCCTGGCATTTATGTGCATTCATCCCTATGCAACTCTTCATTTATCATGTAACAGGCAGAGATTTTGCAGAGAACTCCTCACATGTACAAATCTACAGTGTTCCACAGAAATAATAACACAAGTGCTTTATAATATTTGGATTACTAATTAACACTATTTTTCAATGCAGATATTTTGACCAAGTCAGAAGTTTTATTCATGAACAATTTGTTACTATAGTACTATAGTTACTATAGTTATGCGCTCACTTAGGGGGACTTTCCATTTGTCTGGGAAACCAGCCCTCTATGGCTCGAAACTCCCATGGCCACACTACTTATTGTGCAGAGAAGAGCAACAGCTGCTTCTCTCTATATTTAAACTACAGCAAGGTGGCTGAAACAGAGTTGCTGTGCATCCCCAGCCGCAGCTGGGGCTGGGGATGCACTTCTTCCAGCATGGACCTTCATGAAATTGAAGGAATAAAAGTCGGTGTGCCGACCACATTGGTAAGTCACACTTTAGGAAATGGAGATTGTTTAAATATGTTTTGTTTATATATTTATTTATACATACACTGATCAGCCACAACATTAAAACCATTGACAAGTGAAGTGAGTAACACTGACTTGGCAAAGGGTGGGATATATTTGGCAGCAAGTGAACAATAAGTTATTGAAGTGGATGTATTGGAAGCAGGATAAATGGGCAAGTGCAAGGATTTGAGCGATTTTGACAAAGGCCAAATTGTGATGGCTAGATGACTGGGTCAGAGCATCTCCAAAATGGCAGGTCTTGGGGTATTTACAGTATGCACTTGACCTACCAAAAGTCGTCCAAGGACGGACAAGCCGTGATCAGTGTCATGGGCGCCCAAGGCTCATTGATGTGTATGGGGAGCGAGGGTTAGCCTGTCTGGTCCACTCCCACACAAGAGCTACTTTAGCAAAAATTGCTGGAGAAGTTAATGCTGGCTATGTTAGAAAGGTGTCAGAACACACAGTGCATTGCAGCTTGCTGCCTATGGGGCTGCATAACCGCAGATTGGTCAAAGTACCCAAGCTGACCCGTGTCCACAACCAAAAGCTCCTAAAATAGGCACATAATTGCTAGAACTGGACCATGGACCAATGGAAGCAGGGGGCCTGGTCTGATGAATCACATTTCCTTTCACATCATGTAGATGGTCAGATGCATGTACCTTGTTTACCTGGGGAAGAGATGGCACCAGGATGCACTATGGGAAGAAGATAAGCCGGTGGAGGCAGTATGATATTCTTGGCAATATTCGGCTGGTAAACCTTGGGTACCTAAACTTTGTTGCAGACCAAGTACACCCCTTCATGGCAACTTTTTTCGCTGATGGCAGTGACCTCTTTCATCAGGGTAACGCGCCCTTACATATTGCAAACATTGTTCACGAGTAGCTTGAGGAACATAACAAAGAGTTCAAGGTGTTGACTTGGCATACAAATTCAATAGATCTCAATCCGATTGAACATTTGTGAGATGTGCTGAAAAAAAAAGTCAGAAAAGAGAGTCAGTGCCATAAAGGCGCCAGTTCACAAATTGCAAGTCTTAAAGGATCTGCTGCAGCACAGTGGCCTAGTGGTTAGCATTTCTGCCTCACAGCACTGGGGTCATGAGTTCGATTCCCAACCATGGCCTTATCAGTGTGGAGTTTGTATGTTCTCCCTGTGTTTGTGTGGGTTTCCTCCGGGTGCTCCGGTTTCCTCCCACACTCCAAAAACATACTGGTGGGTTAATTGGCTGCTATCAAAATTGATCCTAGTCTCTCCCTCACTGTCTGTCTGTCTGCCTGTCTGTGTGTGAATGAGTGTCTATATTAGGGAATTTATACTGTAAGCCCCAATGGGGCAGGGACTGATGTGAATGAGTTCTCTGTACATCGCTGCGGAATTAGTGGCGCTATATAAATAAATGGTGATGATGATGATGATGAACGTCTTGGTGCCAGATACCACAGGATGCCTTCAGAGGACATGTATAGTCAATGCCTCGATGGATCAGAGCTGTTTTGGTGGCACGAGGGGGACCTACACAATATAAGGCAGGTGGTTTTACAGTTGTGGCTAATCGGTGTATATATGTTTCAGAATATACATATCAAATATATTGAACTAAATGTTATATATGTTGAACAAGCTTTATTACAATTTCACTTATGACACATATATGTTGGTCCAAGCAATATTATTTGTGAACCTCCCTTTAAAAATCCATTGTTTGACCCTGATAGTGTTATTTACTATCTGCAATTTGTCAGATTCTTTCTGGATGAGGTGCTATATTCTATGCTATGGATTTTTTACATTATACTAACAAACTTCCTTTTAGCATGCACAGCACGTGCACTATGTAAATATTTAGCTCTTTACACTGCTAATAAAATCCTCTGACAACATTCTCATTGAGAATAAAAGAAATACTGAATCTGCTAGGACCTACTGACCTTTGTGATGTAATTTGCGCAACACATTACTGTGTGTTCCTCCAGCGCCTCATTAAAGTCATATTGACAGTAAGATGATGTAAATATTTCATTAAGATTTTACTTAGGGAAATTAAAAGTTGTGCAATGAAAGCTTCATTTTAAGGCTTCAGTAAAACTAATGACATAGTATTAACATTATTATTTTCTCCTTTTTACTTTTTATATTTGCAGGTTCCGAAAATAAATGTGTGAACTTTCTTTTGCTAATTACATTGGGACTGGTATTCACTTCCATATCAGTGGTAACTTTTAGTGTGGGGGATGTAAATAAAACCAAACACTCTGAATACAACTGAAGTCAGTTTTACAGTACGTTAACACTGCTAGTCAGTCTTCTCCCACAATAGGTCTATTAACAATGAGCCTATGACTTATTTCTGTACATATGTTTCGGTATCAGTTTATTTTCTTGTGTCCTTTACTATTTTAAATGTTTTCAAGGTATGGTTAACCCTCTCAGGACTCACACTCTGCTATGATATATATATATATATCTAAATATATATATATCTATATATATATATATATATATATCTATATATATCTCTCTCTATATATATATATATATCTCTATATGGCATCACCATTGTTATAGCCATAACAATGGTGATGCGACCAGGGCCTGATTAAGGGTTCTACCGTCCTAGGCTAATACACATGTAGCGCACCCCCCCCCCCTCAAATAATTAAAGGAAATTTGTTCAGCAAGCAAATGTAAACAGATTCTCTTACCTGTTCTTGCTGTTCTTTCTTGTTGTTCTTGCAGTTTTGTCATCATTTAGCTGTCTTCTGAAAAGTTGGGGGCCGATTTTGAAAATGTGCAAAAATTACAAACCCTTAATGATTAGGCTCTTTAGAGAGCATCCTCATGAATGCCACACAATACAGAGATCATGCCCACCCATTTGCTTACCCCCCTCAGTCATTTTCTCAACCTACAGCTGCCAATTTATGACTCCCCCTAGCCATTCATCATCATTTATTTATATAGCGCCAGCAAATTCCGTAGCGCTTTAAAATTGGGAACAAACATTAATAAAACAGTTCTTGGTAATACATACAGACAGAGAGGTAAGAGAACCCTGCTCGCAAAGCTTACAATCTATGGGACAATGGGAGTTTGAAACACAAGGGCATGTGCTACATCATATTGCACACTGGAACAGTTAGAATGCAAAGGTAAAAATATTGAGTGGGCTGAGTGTGTAGCAATGTTGGTCAGAGGGTTGTTGTCTTGTGTTAGCTGTGAAGAGGGTGGCAATAGGGCAATCTAGGGAGATTAAGATGGTGGTTGAGGAATATCATAAGCTTGTCTGAAGAGGTAGGTTTTCAGAGAACACTTGAAGGTTTGAAGATTAGAGGAAAGTCTTACTGTGCGAGGGAGGGAATTCCACAAAGTGGGTGTAGCCCGAAAAAAAGTCCTTTAACCGAGAATGGGAGGTTGTCAGTGCAATTTTGTTGATGGCCTTGTATGTTAGTAGAAGAATTTTATATTGGATTTGTTGAAATACAGGCAATCAATGTAGAGACATTCCCATCGGGACGCCCTTGGTCTCAAGTGGGTGGCCCCGACTGTGACTGTTAGGCGTTGCAGGCAGCTAACGCTAGTCTGGTCGCAAGAGAGATGTGAGATCTCACGTGACCATACTAAACTTAGCACCACAGCTGCAATGTCAGGGCAGCTAACAGCATCGATTTGCTGTTAGCTGCCTGCAATGCTTAACAGTCACAGTTGCGGCCGCCCCCTTGAGACCAAGGGCGGCCCGATGGCTCAGGGGGGAAATGATGATCAGAGATCTAACCCGATCACAGGATAAAAAAAAAAAATTAAGCTAAAAAAATTGATTGTGCCGCCGCCAGGACCCAGCGCCCCAGGCTGCAGCCTGATCAGTCTATTGGTTGATCAGGCCCTGGATGCAGCATATGCAACACACTCTATGGGCCTCAAGGAGAGCAAAGCAAAAAAAAGGAGTACGTTTTCTCCTGGACAAACCATGATACAATGCAAGGGGTGAAAATTAGTTTATTATTTTGCACATAAGTTAAATACTGCCTGTTTTTAATGTAGCACACAAATACTTGATAACTTAATTTTTACACAAACATTTTATTTGATTTAAGGACATGCCCTAGCCCAACTAAATGCTCTCCATACATTTTAAATATACCTCTCTCTCCAATTCAACATGGTTTTGTGCAAAGTTGCCCTATGTCTCTGTGATAATCTGTACTGAATGAGGAGTGTCGTATCATATGTATATATATAGATATACAAGTTAACCCGTGCATGATACTCATGCATTCTAGTCAAATCAAGATACTTAAGGTCTTAAAAAGGTTCTTGTCATGCATTTGGGCCTAGCCCAGGCCTCCTCAGGGGAAGATCGTTACTTCCCGACGCAAGCGCCCTTTTTAATGTGTGTTCATGAGGTAAAATTACCTCACGAAAATGAGTTTGATCCCTCAACTCATAAATTTAGCCTTTACTACCCTCCCACAGGGGGAAGGGGGGAGGATGGAAGTTAACTGACTTGACTATTCTAATTTTTTTGTCAAATAATGTCAGTATACCAAATTTCAGGTCAATTGGATGAGCCCTTTCTGAGAAAATAGTTTTTTCCACACACACACACACACACACACACTAACGCACGCCTCGACAACATGTGTGTTCATGAGGTAAAATTACCCCACGAAAATGAGTTTAAGCCCTACCAAATTTCAGCCCTTTTTGATTTTTTTTCCCCACACACACTAAGAATTTAGTAGGGCAGTGTATAACTCTGCCCAGCAGGTGGCGCTGCAACTTGGTTTTTTTTTCCACACACAGACGCCACTAAGCATATATATATATATATATATATATATATATATATATATCAAAATGATAAGTTATGGAAGGATGGCGCCTTCAGGTGTAAAGACAGATAATTGTGTATATATAGTCAGTAAGCTCAGAGAGACCAGAGAACACAAAGTCCCGAGAAAAGTAGTAATGCAGGTGGTTATCAGCATATAGCAGCATATATCAGCAAATCAGATGAGACACTGTGTAGATTAATAGTATAGTAGTGTGCGTACCAGAAATAAGTAAAATAACAGCTTATCTGTATATAGGCTCCTCAGTCATCCCAGGTGGTGATTTCCTTTGCTCGCAGAGACAAGATGCAAATATAGTATGTTCTATTAATAACTGCTGCATCACCGCTCAATAGTGGGAAAGATATAAGAAAGCCATATGGTGTAGTATTTTTGCAAACAATTTATTCAGCAGATTAACAATATATTGGCGGATTCCGTGACTGCCCCTGGCCAACTGATCAACGAGGGTGACTACGTGGTGCTGAAGAGAGAGGAGGTGTTCAAAGTTGTCCAAGTGCAGAGGAGGAAGATACATCTGTAATCGATGATTGTCCCGTCGAGGAGCTGTCCTTCTATGCCATAGCTGACTGTGAAATATCACCTGCTTCACGTTTTGAGCTTGTCAAGTTCTCTATCTGGTACGCAGAATCGCTTATATGTGGTGATTTCACTTGGGAATTGATTTATTGCACTCACATTTGTGGTTTTCTTATACTATCTGCATTTTGGTATTCACCATTATCACTATAGGGAATCTATTGTGGTAATTCCTATATTTTCTATTTGTATATTGTGTTTGGTAATACACTATGTGGCGCCCTGTTCTTTTTATATTGTCTTAGATTCTCCAGATTCACCATCTGATTTGGAACCGGCTGCCTCCTGTCAATTGGACTTTGTATTTACCTTGTTAATAGACATTTATTATTGTTCAGAAATGGGTTGAGCACCCCCTGTGTGGTATCTGTATTTTTGTATATAGATAGATAGATAGATAGATAGATACATAAATTGGAGAGAGCCAGCACACTGTTTGGTCACCTATATCGATCTATCAACATCAAAAGCATTCCCAAAAGGATGAAAAAAGCCTTTAGTTCACTACCACTCTATAGAATATACATTCATGAAATCAATATGATATTAATTGTTAATTAAAAGGAATTGAATAGTTGCAGCAGTATACATAAATGGATCACAAAGTGTTGAAATGATTGGGTTGCTAAATTTTACTCTGTAGTGGGGATCCTACTGTCCAACAAATTATTGCAAGTGTGTTTCATGTTACTTCTTACTAGCTTTTTATAGTTGACTGTAAATATCAAGATAGTTTTAATTACAGAGCAAAAACTAGGGTTGTGGAATAAGTGCCTTCATCCAGAATGCAAAAACAAGGATCAAAGTCCATGTTACCATGATAATCTGTGTAAAGTGAGGAATGGCTCAGAGTAACTCCAACTGTCAGTACTCATTGTCACTGGTTCAGAACAGCACCTCCTCTCTTTTCAGGATAGCATCCCCTGCATGTCTGCCCTTTGTTCATGCCTGCACATTGCTATTGATGCTGTGTGTTTGCACCAGACACATGTGCTGTCCTGCTGGCAGAGCTCCCACTAATGTCATTGCAGTCGGTTGGCTATACACACACCAGCGACCTGGCAATGCTTCGCATACTATCGCTTCCACCAAGCTGGGGGCCACAAGTGTGGACTCTAAAATGCATCGTTACAGCACTACATTTCAAATCCCAAAACACTTTTGCAACAAATTAGTATGACGATTAGGTAGTATATCTAATGACTGATTGTTAGTTTCTGTTGAATTCATGTATGACAATGTGAATATTTTATATAACCTTGTAATGAAATCTCAACATGTGCTTTGCTAAATGACATGAGTTTGAACCTATGCAAGCGTCAATAATATTTTGAAATTATCCTGAGAAAGATAAGCATCTTCGAGAAGTTTTTTTTGGTATGCTGGACTTGACCAGCCAAGCTGAACGAGCAGAGGTAAGAATTCAGGTCCTGTGAACATTCCAGCGCTCAGGACATCCCTAGCTCACTTTGAAAGCCCTGGGACATTTGGGAGATCAATCTATCCTTATTGACAGCTAAACTCCAAAGGTGTGGGGTGAGAGCTATAGGGAGAAAGGTTTAAAATTTTCTGCCTTAGAAAATAACGTGTGCATTTTCATGAGGGGGTCTATCAAGACTGAAATGTCCCAATATCTCAATTGTGTTCCCTCATACACACCAAGTCTTGACTGAGTAAATAATGACTCTGGTTTTATTTCCTATTTTATTTTCTGAAACATATGTGTGCAACATATTGTATGTCATGTTATTAATTTTTTGTAACTAGGCCTTGGAAACATTTTTCAGATTAAATACATTTTATCTAGCGTTTTGTCCATGATTCTTTGTGAACTTACGAAGCCCAAGGAGGCTCATGCTACATGTGTATGTGATTTAAGTGTGAAACATTAATAAGTGGTTTTGGTGAACGTATGAACACCATAATAAATCCTTCAAGGTGTATTCATTGCTAAGTGACTAAGGTGACGCCAGTCACGGCCATCTGTTCAGATTGCTGTATCTGGGACAGGCTGGGCGTTCATGACAGTGATGTACATAGAAATACCATGATATTTATAAACTGCATCACGGTTGATTTACTACTAACATTTTGGGGTATATTTACTAAACTGTAGGTTTGAATAAGTGGAGATGTTGCTGCTAATAGCAACCAACCAGATTCTAACTTTCATTTGTTTAGTGCATTCTACAAAATGACAGCTAGAATCTGATTGGTTGCTATAGGCAATATCTCCACTTTTCCATAAATATACCCCCCATGATTTAACTGAAAATACTGGAAATCCCTAAAATGCACTCACAAATAAACAGAATAGACAAATTAAATTAAGACTCCTAAAATGTAACTAGTTTCAAAAATAACATAAAAAGAAAAGAAAATAATAATAATACGAAGCCATGCTTAAACAATATTAGAACTTTTCTACCATACATTAATTTGAGTAAGCATTTGTAATATTGGATCAATAGTTGTACTTGATGAAGCGATTTACTAATACAACATGTTACTACTAGATTAAGCTAAAAGTCATAATTCATTTCAAGGGCATAAAAAGCTGTTTATTGTTTAAAAATGTTCAATCTGTTAGCTTAGAATTGTTATATAGCATTTGTTATTCAACAAAAATAGTTTGAAAACTATTTTGTTTAATAATGATATTTGTAAAGAATCTTTTGCTCCAAACTGAATTTTTAGCTAAACTTTTCAGTGACTGCAAAGCACAAAAATACATATAATTTTTTTCTTAAAATGTACTAGTTACAAATGGATTTCCTATAGCGCAAAACATGGTGTGAACCCACAAGATCATATTCAGCTAAGTGGGTGTTAAAGTGTGGTTTCATACATAAAAAGGTGGGATAATCTGAAAGATGCATACTAGTGTTTATCATCCTGACATGAGTAAAAATGAATCAACAATTTGGTAAGTTATAAGATTCTCTAAAATGCATTGATTAAAAAGAAACAAATATTTTATCAACTGCCAAGTTAAAAAAATGTTTAGGAGAAAAAAGAACAAATGAAAAATAGAATTATCACATAGGCTTAAGTTTGGCCAAAACAAAATTGATCTAATGTAACTGTTTTGTCAGGTGTATCACTTATTTCAACAACAACAAATATTTGAGAGGTTTACCTGGCATTTAATTGGCTAATTGCAACAATTAATAGGTTATATAACATGCCCTGCAAAAATATTCATTGTATGAAAGTTGTGAACACAATCTTGTCAGTTAAAATATTCCATGGACAAAGACCTATATACAAACCACAAAAAAATGCAGATTTGTACTCCTGTTTATGCACAAGTGTTACTCTTTGCCCACTCAGCAAATTTCAAGGTGCATACGCACTGTCCTCTCTTTGTAAAAAAAAGTAATGTTCCTGGGTTTGCGGATCTACGAAAAAATAAGCATGGTGAAAACAATAGAATTGTCTCTTCATCCAACACTTTGCCACTTTAGGACCAATCCCTTTTATATTTTTCTCCTAAAATGCTGTTCAGCCATTGTAGAACTACAATATGTAAAATAGTAACTCGTTATTTTAATTATTGCAATTATGTGATCGGGCAGTACCTTTAAAAATTGTTAGTAGGAAAAACATCACGACTGACTGGCACAAGCATAGTACAGCTGCTCGCACCTGACTGGAGACAACAACCCCAATGATTTGGCGAAAGAGAGTCTCCCACCACTCAAATAAAATTTGAGCCACAGCTGTACATAGTGCCCTGCAGACCTTTTGAACAGCCATACCCTTATGTGGCCACACCCCAACACTTCATGGCGATGCACAAACTAAGTCCAAAAGCATCTATGGAGGGAGCCTCATAAAGTTAATGTATCAGGGCCCGAAATTCCTTTTGGTGGCCATTGGTATAGAAGGGGGAGCAGATAATGTAACAGGAGGAATAAATATGAACAAAAGCCACATTCAGCAGGAAAAACAAAGAATGCGGGGAATTGAGGATAGGGTCTTATGGTAGGAGAAGGAGAAACATTTGTGAAGGGATGTAAACGAGAGGAAGTTGATACTGTAAATGTCATAACAGAGAAGGAAAACGGGGTGAGAAGAAATTAGAGTACAGCCACTAAAAGCAGAGTTACAGACGGAACAAGGGGCTTGATTAATTAAGGATCTTAACTTGAGAAACTTCTTATTTCAGTCTCCTGGACAAAACCATGTTACAATGCAAGGGGTGCAAACTAGTTTTCTGTTTTTGAACATAAGTTAAATACTGATGGTTCTCAAATTGTGGATGGAAGTCCGTGGCAGACTGAATGGATAGTAATAATCTTCGTGCTGTTAAAGGATCATAAGCTCCCTTCTCCTGATGTGTTTCATCACATAAAAGTGATTTCTTCAGAGGAAATTTTTTTTAATAGCCCCTAATTCTCACGGCCAGGCAAGTTGTTCAGGTTCAGGATGGGCCTCAAAGCCTGCTAGGCAATGTCTACCCCCTGAGAGGTGCGGAGTCTAATTGAAGAAGAGGTATTCACCAGGGATCCCTGCAATGAGATATGGATTTGGCTGCTCTCCAACCACAGGTCGCAGTGCTCTAGGGGGCGCAGAGCAGGCTAAGACGGAAACCGAGTCAATGGAGATGAGTAGCTATGCCAAAACTACTGAAGTGCAAGCATGCAGTTGTTAGGAGAGTGGCAGGTGAGTAAGTAGATTATGACAGGAACCATGCGCTGAGAGAAGCACGTGACTTGTAGTTAGCAGACCATTCACAAGTCTGAGAAGTGTCTGTGCAGAGTCGTAATATACCGGTGAGCTCAGATCCCTCGAGCCGGTACCCAGAGACAGGATCTATTATGATGCCCAATGCCTTGTAGTAGTTCCGCAGGAAAACTGTGGAAGACACTACAGCAGGTAGGAGCGCTAAAGTCCCAGATGGGTAGCGAAGGTTAGATACAGGATCAATGATGAGGTGTGATATAATGCTGGCTAAACACGAACATATGCTAAGGAATCGATGAACCAGAAACAGTAGAAAGGGTGATACACTGAGAGGACTGTGCACTGAGATCCCTGGGAGGCGGAATAGCCCAGAGCAGGATCAATGATGAGACGCGATACTCAGCAGAATAATCACTGGTCATTATAAGAACAGGTTAGAGAAACGAGGACACGATAAATGACTAATCGCTGAGATCCCTGCAGGCTGGATAGCCCATGGGCAGGACAGATGATACTGCACGAGACACTGAGATATATCCACTGTTGAAATCGTGAAACAGGTGACACCGGTTAGAATCATATGGGCGATGTACTGCACAGGTCAGAGGCGCTGAGATCCCTAAGAGGCTATAGGCTACAAACACGACCAATGAAAAGGCACGATGTGCTACCAATACAGCCGTGGATCACGATGATGATACAGGTGTCACAGGAAGCAGCAGGCAGGTGTGCGAGGAAGCGATCAGGTGTCAAAATGCAAACAGGAAACAGGAAGGATTGTATCCATACAGGTACGAGACCTGAAGATCTGACAATGGGAGACAGGAGAAAGCGGTTAAAATAGTGCACAGGCCGGTAATTAGCCAATGTGGAACCAGGAGACGTTTAAAAAGTGCCGAGGCTGCACATGCGCAGTAGGGAAGGCAATATGGCGATCGAGAGAGAAGGAACACCGTGCAACCCGAAATAAGATGGTTGTCCTGGGCAACAGGTATGACAACCGTCCAACATGGAATTAGAAAGGAGCAGTGTGCGATATAATATTCTAAGCTGTAAGATCATTTCATTTCAAGTTTTCAAGTATTTATTGCCATGCAAAAATGTGATTATATAACAGTTGTACTTTCTGCAAATTTTAAGAAATGAGACCAGTTTTATAACTTTATAGATAACTTATTGAGTTTTTACTGAATTAGTAAACTGGAAGATATCAAATTGAGTCATTTTTATTGTGTTATATTTATATAAAAATTTTTATTTATTAAGAATTTGTTAACATTGTTATCCCTCCACTTCCCCAGTGATTATCTTGCTGATTCCCTGAAATCCAATAAAAAAAAAAATAATTTAAAGTGTCCATTTATTTACAGTATTTTGTCGATTGTGGGTCTCACATGGATATTATTATTTTTATTATTAATATTTTTTTTATTTAGGCACCAGAAAGGGTCTTCAGGGCCGTACATGACATATACATAAAGCAGTGATCCATAACATTATGCACGAAGAACAAAATACAAAGATAAGACATTGTCACTCACCGGACCGTGAGTGCCTCTGCCCTTGTGCTTGGTTCTCTCTCCTTCCTGCCGGCGCCTGTCCTGAGCCGCGGCCGCCCGCCATCTTGATCGGATTGCGCATGTGCAGGATCCCTGAGCTCTTTTGACCTTGCTTTTAATCTAATTGGTGGATCAATCACCTCTTCCTATTTAAGGCACCTGTGCTCTTTGTATCATTGCCTGATCTTGATTCTCACTTCCTGTGAGTCTCTGAAGGTGTTTCCTGTGTCCTGCCCGTGTCTTCAGCTTCCTGCTGGATTACCCTGCATATCTTTTCTGGACAAGCTTCTCAGCTCAACTGCTGTATACATACAGCTATAGACTATTTGCTGTTACTCTACTTATCTGCACCTGGACAAGTCCTTACCTCCTCGCAGTGGTACAACTTGCTATCCGCAGACCACTGACTCTCCCTGCTACCTACCACTATAGCTACAAGTCACTGACTTTCCTACCACTATAGCTGCAAGTCGCTGATTTTCCTACCACTATAGCTGCAAGTCGCTGACTTTCCTACCACTATAGCTGCAAGTCGCTGACTTTCCTACCACTATAGCTGCAAGTCGCTGACTTTCCTACCACTATAGCTGCAAGTTGCTGACTTTCCTACCACTATAGCTGCAAGTCGCTGACTCTTATCTACTCCATTGACATTCCTTCTCCACCAGTTGTTGTATAGAGTTCCAACTATTCACCCTGCTGCCCAGAGGATCGCTGTGCAATCCGCCCCTCTGGTAAGCATTATCATCTGGTGAATACTGGGTAGAACTCCTGTGCCCGTGACAGACGTACTGAATGAGTTAAAAATACAGGTATCATGGCAATGCATATCAATTTATTTGTGGGACAGTGGGTGAGAGTGATGGTACTAATCAGTGAGAAGTAGATGTAAGCTTAAAAAAACAGGACTAAGGAAGCAGGCCAAGAGGTACAGAGGGTGATGAAATATTAGATTAAGAACACAAGGAATGAGGGCCCTGCTTGTCAGACCTCACAGCCTAAGGAAAAGGGGGAGACACAAATAGGGTGTTACCGACTAGGGGTGAAAGCCAGGACAAGGGTGTTAAGAGGAGGGCTGCCAGACTTAAATAAATAAATGAGCAGGTAACTTCCTTGCAATTGTTTAGAGAGTGATAGGACCAAACTGTAAGAGGCAAGTATGATTTTGAAGAGGAAGAAGTCAGCATGAGTGAGGGACTTTCTCCAGAGCCATTCTGCATTTTTGAAGATAGCAGGTAAGTTTTGAGAGCCACGGTTGAGGTGGAGACCAACGAAGCTTGATAGTGACAGCCAGGATGACAAATTCAAGTGCTGTGGTAAGGGTGTGATTATGGAAGGAGACATCCTCATAAGGACAAGAAAGAGTGATGATGGGGGAGAGGAGTGACACCAGGGAGGAGTAAAATGTTAATTAATGAGGTCGAAGACAGTGCCGATGTGTGGAAAGACCAGATGACAGGAGTCTTTACTGTGGTGGGAGGGAGAGGAGGTCCATTTAGAGAGACCAAGGGAGGAGGAGAGGGTGAGAAGTTTGGAAGCAGCAGGGTCTGATGGATTATCTATATGGATATTAAAGTTCCCCAAATGAGGGCGGGAAAGTCAGAGGAGAGAAAGTGAGGGAGTCAGGTAGCAAACTGATCAAGGAAGTGAGAGACTGGACCAGGAGGATGGTAGATAACAGCAACACAGAGGTGGGCTGGGTGGAAGAGGCAGATAGTGTACCTCAAATGAGGAGAAAATGATGGAAGGTTCAAGGGGGAGTACCCATAAAGAGCAGCACGGGGAGAGAAGTATGCCAACGCCACCAGCTTGCCAGTCGCCAGCTCTAGGTGTGTGTGAGAAAGACAAGCCCCTGATAGAGAGAGCAGCAGGAGAGGTAGATTCCTCAGGGGGTAGCCAGGTTTCAGTGATGGTAAGCAGGATGAAAGATCTAGAGATAAAGAGATTGGATAGAGGTTAATTTGTTACAGACTGACCTGGCATTTCAGAGACCACAGGATTGGGGAAGAGAAGGATAAGGAGAGATGTGAATGAGGTTTTTCGGGTTGCTGGACTGCAAGAGTGTGTATGATATTGAGCGAGGGGCATGACAGGGAGAGAGAGTTGGAATTTGACTAGAAACAGAACTAGGAGAGGACCCATCAGAGGGCAGGGAACAAGAGGGAGGGGAGCAAGAGGTGGGAGTGGAGTGAAAATGGGGCTGATTAGGGGGGTTATGAATGGGAGAGGCAGGAGAAAGACGGGAATAGATTTCAAAGGGGTAAGAAGAGGGAGGGGGTAGGTAGGAATAGAATGACGCTATGAGAAGAGCAGCGAAGGGGACTCGAGGGAAAGGGTTTGAGGGGGTATAGGAGGAGAGAGGGAAAGATGGGGAGGGGCAGTGAGTCAGATCAGGGGCAAAGAAGAAGAGAAGAGAGGGATAGGGAAGGGGGTGGGAAAAGAGAGGGGGGAGGAGGTAGAATACAGGAAAGTTGGACAAGGGAAACGGGAATAGGGAGAGAGGACAGAAGAGTTGGCAAAAAGTCATCTTGAACGTATGCTCACCCGTACTGAAATCCAAGTGGATCTCAAGTTACATTTCCATTTGAATCTGAGTATAAGTATAAGTGCACTCTGCCTAAACAGTACTTGTCGTATGTTAACAGGCACAACAGACTATATACACACATACATATATATATATGTACATATATATTTAATTGTTTTTATATATATATTACATATATTTATAAAAGAAGAAGTTTGTTTGCTTGTTTGTTTGTTGGCAAATATCTTCCACAGCTCTCAAGGCAAAGCTGCCAAATCTTACATAGTTATTTAGTATTGAAAAAGTAAGCTATTAGACCACATAGCGACAACGCGACAAAGCGACAAATATTGAAAACTTTTTTTGGTTGTAAGCAATTGTTTCACTGTTGGAAAGAAACCTTGCAACAACACGGCATAACAACAACGTGACAAAGCAACAATTTAAATTTTGCCAACAGTTTATTGAAATAGAGAAGAAAATGGTGGTGGCAAAAGCAAATTGCAAGTCAGCTACCAACTAAAAGCAAAACCAAACACTGTATGGCCAACATGTATTAACCACTGATCCCAGGACAAAATCCTTTATGATTCGCTGTTGCTCAATCTGGCGTCATAGTGACTACACCCCTTCTGGGCTCACAATGATGTACTCACACAAAACAGGTCAAGCGGTCCTCCACGCATAAGGACCAAAGCATGAAAGGGGCAGTGACTTGTGGATAATCAGCGATAGCACCGTATGAATTAGTCGCTGACTGCAAAATCTTTCCTGCCAACTGTGCCTCACCTGGTCGAGGGACAAAAATGTTAACCACAACATGGAAATGCAGAAAGTGAGGGAGGGAATTTGTGCAACAAATAAAAGTGGCCGGGCAACCACTGGGGGTGAATATATGGGCCAGACTATGGCCTTTCCCCTGTGGATATTATTGGCTGGAAGACATCAGAAGACTTAACCCTGAATAGGTAAGTGAATGACTCATGCACAAACATATGAGTTTAAGTGTGTTTGGCTCATGGCCTCTCTTGTCTTACATACACATGTTCTGTACTATCTAGTGACATGCATACCTGTAGTTTTTAATACAAAGATGATGCCGAGACAGTAATCAGTACAGTCAGCACTTATATCTGTCCTGGAGCTGGTGCAAACGATAAGGCTAAAAAAAAAGCATACTTAAGAGAAACCCAGAACTTGAATCGGCCACATGTGCGTTGGTACTACCTTGCTGTACATTCCCTATATTCATCCACCCCTTCCCTCAGCCACTCTGCCCTTCAAGTCATAGACAGTCATAAGTGTCATTTGCATACATGACTTGCATGCCATTGTGTACATTGGCATAAAGTCTTTTGATGAGCATGTGAACAATTATTTCACGCAAGATATGGTACGCAAAGGGACTTACATTGATGAATCAGGCTTTATATGTTTTAAGATTTTTTTTGACATTAGTCAAAGTGCAACTGGAAAAGTGCAATTAGAAGATGAGATCCAATATCCACCAGCTCCAAGCTGCTGCAAAAATCAAGTGTTTTTTTGCAGAATGAAAATGTCTATGCGCTGTTTCACAAGGAACATCACTAAAATATGCCCTCTCCATCTATTTATATCATTTCAGTTATCTCTGTTCACAAAAATATAAATCTCATCTTTGTACTGCTCTGCAAATTTAGGTGCGCTGGTGTGCCTACTACTTGCTTATCAAGGAATGCCTTCACTGGCCCATCTCTTCCCATTGGCTGTTGCAAACATCTGCTCCTCTGCAAACGTGCCACCTTGCCCTGTATTACCTCATTCATAATTGATCTCCAGACATTGTAAAAGTTTGCACCAATACAGATGCTACCACATGACCTGTAAATCCATTAATTGAACTCCTCAATGATGTTTGTTGTGATTATATTGTTTTAAGCAACAAGATAAAAGAAAATTCCATTGTACACAATAAAATTAGTCATACCTAGGGGTAAATGTATCAAAGTGCGATATTGCAACTCCAGCTATTTTCTCGGGAGAGTTGAAACTCGCCGATGTATGAAGCTGAGATTTCATGCAAAATCGCCAGAGTTCTGCTTCTGTCAAAATCGCTATTTGCAAAATCGCCAGATTTTAAACTTCCGACTGTTTGCCACTGCAGCTATACAACTCTCAAATGTATGAAGCTGCAAGTTAGCAAACTTAGAAGAGTTTGCATCAAAACACGCCAGATACAACACGCTGCTTGATAGCAGCGTGTTGTACAAACACATCACTGTTACACTACCCTGGCAGTGTTAAAACTGTAAAGAACAGATAAAAGTTGAAAAAATAAAAATCTTGGGGTCCCCCCGCAATCCATGCCTAACCCTAGTGCTGCCTGACTCGTGCTGGTCCCGTGAAAATCGGGGAAAAATTTTGCGTGGGTTTCCCCCGATTTTCACTTTACCAGCACTAGGCAAACCAGCCAGGGTTGGCGGCACTGTAGCGCCCCCTGCGGGGAAACAGGACAGACGCAACACAAAAGAACTTACCCCGTAAACGATGGTCACCTCCAGTCCGCCTCCGATATCCCAGCTGCGACCCGATCCCAGCAGATCCGCAGCCGCAACCCTTATCACCTCCAACCACATCCCTCTAGGAAAGAGACAGAGATTACGGCCGTGCCTACCAGGTAAGGGCTGTCTGAGAATACGGCAAAGAACGAGGACACGGTCAGTCCAAGCTCACTTGCCGCCTCCTCTATTTGCTCTTGCCAAGGCACGGGGGACTACAGGCACTTGAGACCAGGACTAGTCCCGCCTCAAATACCTCGCACACCTGCCGGTGAGGGCCGAACCGAAAGGGGAATCGAGCGTGATACTCACCGGGACACTCCCACTTACGATCCTGTTCTCCTGCACCTTCCCGACACCTGCAGATGACAAGAACACACAGCCTCCCTCTGCGCTAACGATGAGACTAAAGGTGTGCACCCACAAAACTAAACTGACTGCAACAGCGACCCGACCCTAACAACACTCTAATGGTCGGCAACGCAACGAAGTCAAACAACTATGACTAACTAGGTGTGGTGCACTAACGGAACTGCTCACTACACACTACCGGACTATACCAGAGGGCGGTTCCTAACCCCCTCACCCAGGTCGTACCAAGAAGCTGCCTTCTTGCTATGGGGTCACCCATGGATCCTAAGGACCGGCTGCACGAGGCCCGACTGAGGCTCACTGGAACAGCGCGCTAACCTGCGTACAAACTGCCGCCCGGAACAGCCGATCGAACTGAACCGCCCGACTGCCTGCACCCAGGTATCAAACACGTATCCCACTCCGGAACCGCCAGATAACCTGCACGGAACTGAGGACTGGGACTCTCAACCGGAACCACGGGACGCCCCCTGGAACTGCGTTGAGCTGTGCTGCACTGCCACCGACTCACTCAGTCACCCCCTCTGGAAACCAGTGCGACCCCAGGGACCTAAGGGACGGGAAAACTACATGTGTTCTCCCCTGACTATGTGTACGCTGGTAACTAAACTTGTCCCCCACAGCACAGGTTAACACAGAAAAACACAGGAACAAGAGCCTACCTTTAATGGGGGCCTGACGTCTTGCCCCTGGACACAATTATGTAGCACACCCCAAAATACCGTAATACAAACAATACTCGCCGCACAGACAGAATAAATACAGTATACAGTACTTTACCAAGCTACTCACCAGAGCACACCGCCGTTAGTCAACCAGCCGGTTGCTACAGCACCACAGGAGCCTCCGCTCTACTGTACCTCCTAACTCCGTGTGCTCACCTCACACAGGACCGTGCCTACACTCACGAGGCTCTCACGCCTCTACCACACCACCAGGGCCTTATGCCCTACACACCATGGGCCTCTCTGCCCAGCTACATACAGAGCCTTGTGCTCTGAGTATGGGCCTCAGCCCCCTCTCTACCTCAGGGCTCTGAGCCCACTAACTAGGGCCTTGTGCCCTGCCACCTAGGGGCACTAGCCCCTGCCTACTGAGGCCTGTGGCCTCCCTGACTAACTGAGGGCCTTGTGCCCGTAAAAGACTATGGGCAATCAGCCCCTAACCAGGCCCTGTGGCCTCTCCTATGGCCTCTAGGCCACTAACTAAGGGCCTTGTGCCCTTTTATACCTGGGGGCTCTGAGCCTCCCCCTCTCTAACTACTAACAGGGGCTTGTCCCCTTTATCAACAATATGGCCTATTGGCCCCTACTTGATCGGGGCCTAGTGCCCAAGTCCCTGGGCCTTGTGCCCCTAATACTCTGTCCCCACGGGCCTTGTGCCCGACCGTGTCCACGGGCCTAGTGCCCGAATTTACTGTTGAGGCTACTTACCTGCTCCGCGCAGGATACTCAACTTGCCACGCCATCTTCTGCCTTTTTTCTCCGGGTCTTCCAGACCCTCCAGCCGGTGGCGCCTCTTCTCCTCTTCCGCGCTGTTGAGGGCTGCTTGGCGGAGGCGCTCTCAGCCCTTACAAGGGCTCCCCGCCGGCGATCACTGCTTCGGCGGCTTGATTGTAGTCTTCGGGCGGCAGGGTAGCTCACGGCCCTCACAAGGGCCCCCTGCCGCTGCTGCCGCTGATCTTGTTGCTGGACGTCTGGAAGAGACGTCCTCCCTCTTCTCCGCCGACGGACTTCTCCCAAAATGGCGGCACCTGTTGACTTAGTCGCAGGCGTGACGTCATTAGCCGGCGCAAGCGCTGATTGGCTCGCGTCAGCGCCAATCTTTTTAATGGCCGGGCGCGAGCCGCGATTGGCTCGCGCATCCGGCCGCTGATTGGCCAGCGGGGAAAGATGAGCCCTGATTGGCTCATCCTTCCTCCACGTACGGGACCTGGAAAGAAGAAGCCACGATACTCACCGCTGGATCGATGGACGGGTAAGTTCTTCTCCTCTTCTTTCTTCCTGCTGGGCACCATCAGGGACCTCTTCAGCCCCTCCAGGGGCACAGCGCTGGCGGACGTCTTCGCCCTCTTCACGGGCACCGGGCACATCTCTACAGCACTATAGCAGTGGTACACACGGCAGGGGTCCCCCTGCCATAATGACTAACTAACCCTAGACTGTTCAGCGCTGGGCTGGATTCCCTAGGGAGTGGGGTCCACCAAAAAAAACGAGCGGGCCCTTCCCCTAGAAAGAACCAGCCCAGTGCTGATAGCCCTAGGGCTCTTCCTACTACCCCTGGGCTGTGGGTAGTAGGGCGATAAAGATTAAAAAAATAAACAGACGCCATTTTGGTTTGTGGAACTACAAGTCCCAGCCAGCCAGGTTGCCAAAAACAGTGTGGCCATGCTGCTGCTTGTATAACTACAAGCACCAGCATACCCACGGCAGCCAAGGCATGTTGGCACTTGGAGAACCACAAGTGCCAACATGCCCTGACATCCCTGGCTTGCTGTGACCTGTAGTTCCACAAAAAAAAAGTTAAATAAACAACAGCACTCTAGTAAACACCACAAACATTTATTAAAAATGAAACCCCCACAATAAACACACTAATAACCCTCATTTAAACCACATCTATTTATTAAAAATAAAAACACCCCAAATACTCACCAAAGATGTCTTCTTTCTTCTTCAAAAGGTCCGTGCTTGCCCCAGTCCCATAAAAATTATACTCCCAAAATGTCCAGGCTTGCCCCAGTCCCATAATAATTATACTTCCAAAATGTCCAGGCTTGGATAATATCTTCTTCTCTTCGCCCAGAAGGGGCCCTTTGTTGATTGAAGTCTTCTTTGCTTCGGCCAGGAGGGCCCCATATTTGTACATCCCGAATCTTTAATCTTGATTGCAGAAAAATAAAAAAAGTGTGGACCCGCCGCTAACACCTCCTACCTAGTAGGAGGTCCGGTACGCAATGAACTTACGTTCATTGCGTAAGCTCTAACTACGCTAGTGGGGGAATCACCTAATACTGTACATAGAGCTTACACAAGTAACGTAGCTTATTGCGCATGCGCTATGCTACTTGTGTAAGCTATATTTACAGTATTATAGCTCACGCAAGTAGCGTAGTGTTTATTGTGGGGTTTTTATTTTTAATAAATGTTTGTGGTGTTTACTAGGGTGCTGTTGTTTATTTAACTTTTTTTTGTGGAACTACAGGTCCCAGCAAGCCAGGGATGTCAGGGCATGTTGGCACTTGTGGTTCTCCAAGTGCCAACATGCCCTGGCTGCCGTGGGTATGCTGGTGCTTGTAGTTATACAAGCAGCAGCATGGCCACACTGTTTTTGGCAACCTGGCTGGCTGGGACTTGTAGTTCCACAAAACAAAATTGCGTCTGTTTATTTTTTTCAATCTTTATTGCCATATTACCCTACTACCTACAGCCCAGGTGTAGTAGGAAGAGCCCTAGTGCTATCAGCACTGGGCTGGTTCTTTCTAGGGGGGGGCCCGCTCGTTTTTTTTTCGGCGGACCCCACTCCCTAGGGAATCCAGCCCAGCGCTGAACAGTCTAGGATTGGTTAGTCATTATGGCAGGGGGGCCCCTGCCGTGTGTCCCACTGCTATAGTGCCGCCAACCCTGGCTGGTTTGCCTAGTGCTGGTAAAGTGAAAATCGGGGGGAACCCACGCAAAATTTTTCCCCGATTTTCACGGGACCAGCACTAGTCAGGCAGCACTAGGGTTAAGCATGAATAGTGGGGGGACCCCACGCTTTTTTTTTTTTTTCACTTTGATCTATTCTTTACAGTTTTTACAGCTGCCCGAGCTCCCGCAGCTGTATGACAGGTCAGTGTAACAGTGATATGTTTACAACTCACTGTTACAACACAGGAGAGTTTTCCAAACACAGGAGAGTTAGCTAAACTCGGGAGTGTTTACATCGCACAAAATCGCCAGAGATGACCAGCGATTTTGAACTTCAGTGTCAAAATCGCAGCTTGATACATTTCAGGTTTTTTTTTCAAAACCCGTGATTTGCCGCGATTTAAACACGCTGGCAAACTCGCACTTTGATACATTTACCCCTAGTGTGTTTGTAATAAACTAAGATTTAATTGTATTTGCAATTTTATAATTCTAGTAAATTGAATATATAAAAGAACATTGAATATATTGGATCCCTAAATACAATTAGCATGAAGAGTGTTCTTTTTTTAATTACATATTATTCAGCTTTATTTACTTCCAGGGGTGTTTGGAAATTCTCCTAGATGATTTTATATACAGAACAAGACCCATAGAACTTTTTTATGGCTATGTGGTCTCCGGGCCAGTAAAACCTGCATAGAACTTGTTCCCTAAGTCTGTCTTCCCCTAAGTGTCTGCCATCTACCTGAGTGTATGCAGATTTTAACACTAAGGGAACATGAACCTGTGGAACTACTAATTGGGTCTAATTATTTATTTAGACCCTGCCCTCCACCTGTGTATGTTCCACCTAGGAGCCTTACTCTGCAAGCATTTAACCCTGCCTGCAGTATGTAGCATGTACCTGAAGACTTTCCGAGAATTCACCCGTCCCTAAGCTGGATGGCTGTGACTAATAACTGTTATTGTAACTATATATATATATATATATATATATATATATATATATATATATATAATGTTCTTTAGAACCTATGTTCTGCAATCTAATATGATTGCAATTAAAAGTTTGGGTTATTTCTCCATTCCCTTTACAGTACTCGCTATTCAGCTCTCAGCCCAGGCTGATTACAATCACTTGCCTTGATCTGTAAGAGGTATCCCCAGGGGTTAATCACTGTAGAGTAGAGCTGTGCTGCTGGAATTTATAAAAATGTTAATCAACAAAACAAGGATGAAAGACAAATATGGAAAAGTAAGGATAATACAGGGAGATCTTGCACAAAAAAATAGGGGCCAAATTTGTTGCATGACTTTTAAAACAGTAGTCTGAATTTTACATCACTTTATGTTTCCCCATTTAATAGCATACTTTGTTATATTCATAATGCTGCAAATTGAATAACTATATGCTTTTTTGCAGTCATTTGGCCAAAAGTTATAAAGAGGAAAACGTTATAACACACAAGTGCTGTTATAATGTTAAAGTGTCATAGAGTCACAGAGACAATTAACATAGCTTGTCTATGTAGTTATGTCAGAATCCAACACATTTAAGACAATAAAAGAGACATTTGCTCTGGATCAGGATCATATTTTGTAATAAAACACATTGGGTTTGTAGTGGGAATGGCCTTCTCCTTGTTGTCTGGGTCTCATTAGGCTATGACACAATGCCCCATTCCATCCGGTTCCAAAAATAAATGGAACATGCCTTAGTGTTGTTTATAGACCAATGGCTTGAATCCAAAATGCTACAGCAGACAAAGATCAAACAGTACTTTTTTTCCTGCAAACATTTACAATTTAACTTTTCAATGAGCTATCCATGGCAGCTACTCCTCTGCAAAAAGTATGCTTATACTTTCAACTGCTGCATTATTACATTTAAACCTACTCACCAAATGTACTTGTTATGTGTTTCATGATTTATTCTATAACAACAAAGCTGACATCACTTTCTCAGATGTTTAGTGTACAACATTGGTTAATGAGAATGACAGCAACAGTATATACATTAAATATAAATTTTACTTGAACTTGAAATCAGTGCATAATAGGCATAAACTGCTAATAAAATATAAGCAGATATAAATGGATAAGTAAAATAATTGTAGCCCTTGAGCTGTCAGGTACCTTAATGTACTTGTTAGGGAGAGGGGTGGTACACCTCACAGTTGGGTTTGTCTCACTTTTTCTCAACTTGTCAAATGCGTGCCAAAAACTTGTACCCCATATTTCCCCAGTTGTATTCCAGTTAGTGTGTATGTAGCATAGCTACTATTACACCTAGATACATAAACCTACATTTATGTACATTAAGTTTAATCTGCCTTGTAATAGCCCACTTTGCAATTTTGTCCGTCTTTCTGTTTCAAGCTACTATCCTGTTTCTATCCTATGTAATAACCTAGGAACCCTACATGGTTTTGTGCCATCAGTAAATATGAACACCTTACATTCTAGACTACTAGTAAAAAAGATTAAAAGAGACGGGACACAATACTGATCCCTGTTGTACACCATTAATATTTTTAGCTCAGTGCTAATATGTTCCATAACTACTAATTTATCAAGCTGCGAGTTTCTGGTGTGTTTGAAAAGTGGAGATGTTGCCAATAGCGACTAATCAAATTCTAATTATCATTTATTTATTACATTCTACAAAATGACAGCTAGAATCGTATATGCTTCAACCAGTTCTCCCTAATATCTCATCTTATGGAACAGATTGTTATGTAGAACAATATCACAAAAACTCAAATATATCAACTCACATGCACTACCAAGATCCAATGTGAAACTTGACTCTTCATAACAAAACTAATCATATTTGTTAGGCATGACCAGTCCATCATGAAACCATGTTGACACTGTGTCATCCAATTATTTTCTACAATGTAATTTAGAATTGCATCCCTCGAAATCCTTTTAAATATTTTATGTAAGACAAAAGTCAGGCACATAGGTTTTTAATTGCTTGGTTCCATTTTTGTTAACTTTTTAAAGATTAATACCCCATTTTAGTTCTGCCTATTTTGTGGCACATATCCAACTGATAACCATTCCATATATATAAGTATAAGTCCATCACATACTAAATATAGTTCTTTTAGCACATGTGGGTGGTTGCCAAGGTGCCTTGGTCAAGTGCTTTATCTGTCTTGAGGATATATTTACTAAACTGTTGGTTTAAAAAGAGGAGATGTTGCCTATAGCAATAAATCAGATTCTAGCTGTCATTTTGTAGAATGTACTAAATAAATGATAACTAGAATCTGATTGGTTGCTATAGGCAACAATTCCACTTTTTCAAACCCGCAGTTTAGTAAATATATCCCTTAGTCTTGTTTAGACCTAACGCGGCAGATCACTCATTTGGGGGCATCATTTGGAGAAATCATTCTGCGTGATTGTGATACAGGGCTTGTTAATTGTTATCTAATTTCATAATATATAAATAAATAATATAATGGCAGTACATTAAAGATTAATAGCTTGGTGGCCTTAAGTCTTCAGAGCAAACTGATTCAATGAGCATTATATGTTTGAATTTTTAAAAGCATTTTTCGATCCAGAATTGGATTTAAAGTTCGAAGATTTGCTTGGAATTCTCAAGCTCAAGCTTCAGATAAAAAAAACAAATTGAGCTAAATTTTAACAAAACACAGAGGTTCAACCATGTTCAAGCCAGTTCAAATCAACCAGGTTCACATATGGTCGAACAGGCTTGAACATGTTTGATCTAAATAGCTACATTTTAACAGTTTTCTAATGTGAATGGCAAACATTGAACACAGTAATTAATGCTTGCTGTTCAAATTAAGTTAATACAATGTTAAATTACTATAAGATGTAACCATTTAAGCTCAAACAGGTCATATCAACACAAACTTGAAATCTTGAATGCAAATGGTGAAAGCATTTTTACAAACCTGAATGTGAACGGCAAATACATAAACATGTTCAAGACCCTCAAACTGTTGGAATTCAATTGAATTTTTAACCAGTTCTTAGGGCATCTCTACTAATAAGTTATTTCTTCTTTCTCTGTTGCCAAGGTTTTCAATATGTTGCTTCAGAGCCGGTAACACATGGTGCATGTAGCCTTTATTTTAGAAGATACAGTAATACTAGTGCTCATGGGAAGTAATATTGTTATGTTTGTGTATCCTTAAGTAAAAGCTTCTCAATAGGTTTTAACTCTGCACAGAATTCTAGCACTTGCTACCTGGCTAAGGAAAACTTGGCTACAGGCAGCTTGCTGAGAATGTCACAAGAGAGACACAGCTAGGAACTCATTTAGAGTTTAACCTAAGTACATTTTTGCGCAACATAAAACATTATACATATACAAGACTTTCAGCTATATTTTGAGCTGAACTGATCCTAAACTTTTGCTCCCATTTTAGGGGTGTTCACATGTGATTGCAGTACAATGCGGATCATTCTATTTTTACTTAAACATATCCTTAACACACAACTTTTAGGATGCATATCTTTACACGTCCTATGGCTCTGGTGCATTTTTTCGTGTTTATGATGATAATGCCTCCATGTCTGTGATGGATGTATCTATATACAAAATTCAAGTTGCTCATAACCTATTATTTCGATATTTGCAACAGTCACGTATATATACCCAACTCTAAATCAGGGTTTAGTGCTGCTAATGGGCGCTGCTATTGTTTTGCAATGAATTGTGTGAGTTGTAGTTCACTGCACAATTATTGCATATGATGCTGAAATGTCCCTTCAGGCTGTTCTTTCTCTATTAGAATTGTATTTTGAAAGGATACAAGCTAGAAAACTGCTATTACAGGTCATTTCTTAAGTAAATATTTGCATTGCTATTGATATTATTTAAAGATATTATTCTTTAAACCAGGGATGGGCAACCAAGTTCAACACACGCTAGAAAACCCACTTTTCAAACATACATTCCACAACCAAATCTTCTTACACTATTAACTCCATTCATCTCTCATATAAACGTCTACCATTTATTCTCCTATTATTTCATTTCACTTATCTCAGTCAAAGTCCAAAATATGTAGTATAACTTCATCATGGTCTGCAACAGCCATTATTCATCACTATCCACATTTCATTTACATGGAACCTACCAGATGGCAGCCATCGTGTAAACTATTGTCTGAACTCAGCCTGCTCTGAACACATGGTATTTCATCTTGCTGCTATATTAGGTACTTCAATTTATCCAGCAATAAACTGAAATTTACATTACAAACTACTTTTTAAAGCAATAATCCATCCCAAACATCACAGGAACCCCCAAGAATTGTACAGCATTACAGGAGTTAACACAATATCAGCCATCTTTAACCACATGTGCTTGTAATGGCCTAATTTACTGCCAATGCAACTTTCATAGCAACATTAACTTGGCCAAGTTCTTATTAGACTAGAAAATCACATACAGATCATACTAAAACCATAAAATTACCTATGTTATATCTATACAGCATTGCAACACTATTACAAGACACACTGTTATGTAACACTGTCTATACCAAATAACCTAACAAACATAGTTTATAAACTCCCATATCTCAGCTATATTCTAACGTCTGCAAACCCAAGACAAATCCTAACACATATATACTTACACAAGCCTTACAGTTACAATAAAGAACCTTCAAAGAACATAACTTCAACTACTTTAGATCATTTAAATCAACTATATTACTGACCTATAAGCTCAATATTACTGTACAATAAACTCAAAAACACATTACATTTACACAATTCCAAACATCACAGGACTAACACTATAACAAGACATGTAATTCCACAACAATATTTTCCATTCAAATTAACTCCATTTACAAACCATCACAAAACTATATATTTCCAGATTCACTCACCTTCCATTCAATCCTTTCAAATTCCATTATATTATTCATTTTCACATACTAACCATCTCATATAAATTGCCTTCCAAGCTCCATTACATATACACAATTTTCCATTGCTTTCAAGGCCACAGGCGACTTACTTTCCTATATGTTCACCTAGGAGCTGTGTGTGCTTGTCTTATCATGCTGTGACCAGGGAACAAAGAGAAAGCTATGCCTCCCTGCTAGTGAGAAAGTTCACTCACAAGTGGGTGGAGTTTACTTTTCCACAGGAAGTGCTCACAGCATGTAAATGATGAAATGTCAGGAGTTATACATTGTTATTTAAATGATGAAATATCATAATATATGGTACATGTAATTAGTAAAGATAATAAAATAAAATAATATAAATAATAAAATTAATAAAATTAATAAAAGTAATGATAATAAGAAAAAAAGCAAAAATAGATATAGAAAAGAAATGTTATAAAATAAGGAAAAAGCGAAAAAGCTAAAGAAAGAAAAAAGGTACCATATGTATATATTCAAATGTGTAGGTCTAAATCTATGTTCAGACCTTTAGGATTCAATGTGTTTACTGCAAATGGTTGTGTGATAGGAAATAACATTTGAGTATGAAGTGAAAATATTTTGGAACTACAAGAAACAAACCGGTTTTTAGGGGTCTGGGGTGGGTGTAGGAGCAAAGCACAGACAGGTTTAGAATTTTCATATACCTCTTCTAAAATAATTGATGGTTGCAGTCCAATGGTATATACAAGCAGCCCGGGCAAAGAATAGGCTACTATTGGGAATAGAGTAGAGCTTGAGCACCCCAGTAAGGTTTTTGGGAAAGAAGGGCAGGGGAACAATAGGAGTAGAGATCACATGACCATGAGAGGAACAACTCTTGGTCATGTTAGGAGGCAAGGTGGTAGATAAAACATAAGGATATAAGAGCACAAGCAAATAAACTACAGAGTATAGACAGGAACTATATGAGGAACTATATGGTAGCCAATGGTCATTTGCAAGGTGGCAGTTTTATCATGGGGATGCAAGTGCATGGACAGACTTAATGTAAATGGAGAATGAGACATAGACTAAATAAAGGATGGACACATAGGACAGGGTAGATAGGATGGGGGAATGAGGCAAGTGGCAAGTGGAAGAGACATGGCCAGGGGCAAGGTAACAGAAGACACATGGGACAGAGAATGGGGAGCTGAGCCAAATAAAGTAGGGACAGAACTGAGACAGGAGAAATATGAAAGAGATAAACAGAGTAAAAGCAGCCTTGGGAAGGAATGAATTTGACAATTAGGAATTGGCAGCTGGAAATAGAGACACAGTGGAGAAAAGAGAGCAGATGCAATAATGAAGCAGGGGAGACAGGGTGAAAGAGATGTGGAGATTTCCCTGGAGCCAGTGCCCGAGAAGAGGGCGAAGACGCCCGGCGTTGCTGCGCCCCTGGAGGGGCTAAAGATGTTCCTGACGGCTGTGCCCTACAAGCGTGTGTAGAAGGAGAAGAGGGGATCCTACTCACCGATCCAGCGTTCCAGCGGTGAGTATCGCTTCTTCCTTTCAGGTCCTGTCAGCGGAGGAAGGATGAGCCAATCAGGGCTCACCTTTCTCCGCTGGCCAATCAGCGGCTGGAAACGCGAGCCAATCGCGGCTCGCGCCCGGCCGCTTGAAAGTTTGGCACCACGACGAGCCAATCAGTGCTCGCGGTGGCGCCTAGTGATGACTTGGCAGAAGTTATTTGGCGGAGAAAAGAGAAGGACATCGTGGGATGTCCGGAGCGGCGGACCAAGAACAGAAGAGAGCATCTATCAACAGAGCGCCGGAAGTGGCAGGGAGCCCTTGTAAGGGCTAGGAGCGACCCTGCCACTCACTATCACTCACCGCGGAGACGTCGGCGGGGAGCCTTTGTCAGGGCTGAGAGCGCCCCCGCCTCCGGAGCAGCAGCAGAGCCCGCGCCGAACAGGAGAAGAGGCACCGCCGGCTGGAGGGTCTGGAAGTCCGAGGTTGTGCGAAAGTACCAACTTGGTACTCGGATCTGCGATGTTCGGGTGGGCTCAGTTTTCCGAAAACCAAGCCTGAGCATCTCTAGTTTAGACACTGTAACTAAAAATAATGAAGATTTCAAACTATTATTTTTAAAGTGAAGAGGACTCAAAAACAGCCTACTAGATTTACAAAAGAGCATTTTTATGTGGGGTTTGCCACAAATTGAATGCTGTCTTCAGTCCAAAGCTATTATGCTGTTTGAAGCCTGAAAACTGAAACCTGCATCCAATGTGTTGCAGTTTGCAAATCCCTAAACCACATGTGGTTTAGATCAAACTACCTGCAGTTTAGGCAAAAGGGCATGGTAGATCTGGATGATAAAACATCCTGTTTAACCCTTTCCATTGTGCAAGAATCAGTACTGCTCAATAGGCTTGGCCATCTAGGGGTGCGCCTCGGGAGGTTTCTGTCCTCCCTGAGTTCGCCTTAGAAGGCATTTGCTGCATTCACAGGAAAGACTGTTATACAGTGCATTCGGAAAGTATTCACAGAGCTTCACTTTTTCCACATTTTGCTATGTTACAGCTCTGTCCTTTTTAAACTTTCCAAGCACACACACAGAGCTGGTTTCTGTAAGTATCTCCAACACTACTGCTATTCTTGATCTGTGCAGATCTTTGCAAGACAATTCTCCACCATATGTAGTATAATCTTAGTTGCATATTTTTAATAAATTTGCAAAAATCTCCAAAAATCTTTTTTCACGTTGTCATTATGGGGTATTGTGTGTAGAATTTTGAGGGAAAAAAGGAATGTATTCCATTTTGGAATAAAGCTGTAACATAACAAAATGTGGAAAAAGTGAAGCGCTGTGAATACTTTCCGGATGCACTGTATTTCTGTATTGCCACAAAGGTTGTGTTATATTCCTGCATTGTCTTTTGGCTGTGACTCACCCTGCACTACCTCAGAGCCTGTGCTTCAACCTGTCTTCTTTTGATTAGAGCAATATCCAGTGTGCTTTTGCTCAGACCATCTACTCTTCAATTCAGGTGTGAGCGAATAATCGGGTACCTATCTCCACCCACCTTGCGTGGAGTGGTGGTGGGACAGCATCTTCTGCCAGCTGCTGCTCCTCCATGTCAGTGGCTGGCACATAGTAAATGGGCACCGCAGGGAAATAAAGAGATTCAATTACTAACATTAAGTCACACATTTTAGGCACATCCCTAAACCATGGCACACTAGTGGTAGAGTCATGCCATGACTGTACATAACTAAGTATATAATTCACAAGCTCTAAGCTATTACAATACCATCAATTCAGGATACAGAATGAAAACAACACAAAAGTAGGATTTTGTACCTGCATTGGTTTTGGGTAGAAATTTGCATCTGCATTGGTTTTATGAAGACTGGTAAAACACTGCCAGCAATATCTTCTTGAATTCATTTTATATTATAAACTATTCTAACAGAAAAAATAACATCTATTTTAGTAATGATTTCCTTTCAGACTAGTCTGGAACATGAAGCACATTGTTTTCTGCCTACTACTGGTTACTATATTATGATTTAGAGCTGCTGCTTGCAGCTTAAAGTTGCAATCTTTTTGTTGCTACAAACAAGAGAAAATATGCAAACAGAAAATAGTAATAATACACAGTCAGGATACTTTTCAGTAGTACAAAGAAAGATTCAATAAAGGGTGACTTTTTTTTGTCACTTTTATGTATACTTTGTAAATTGCGCAATTTGGTAAATCACCTCTTCTTAATAAAGTAAAACAAATGTAGGCGACACAGGCAAAATAGCTGAAACCTTATACTGTATGAGCCTGTGAGAATGATAAAAAAAGAAAGAACAATTAAAATGAAAAATCCTCACCTACATTTTACACAAGCCCACTGCTATTCAGCATCGGGCCCAGCTCTCGGTAGAGGGCCTAAACAAACAATGAGATTCTGATGATAGGTATCACCAGTCCAATTCTGCCTGGACCCATACTGGTGCCTCTGGCCGGTGGTTGCCAGCAAAAAAAATAAAAAATACACTACAAGCACTTGTGGCACTACAAGTGGCAGCATTCACATGCATGCAAGACAGTGCATAATATAACTGGCAGTGCCACAAGTATGCAGTGCAAGTGTTGGCCCCCTAATAAATGAAATAAATTGTTGTTCCCTCTTTATATGAATATTAAATAGTTGTGCTCCCTTTCTGTATACAATAAGTAGTGCATGCTTCATGTACATAATAAAATAAAAATAAAATTAAATAGTCTTTAATATAAATAAAGACTTACTTTCGCCCTCTTCACATATATAGAAAAAAATATTATTTCCCCCTTTATATATTTTTTTATTATTATCCCTTTCAAAGTGATATTATTAATGGCCTCTTAATTTCTATTATTTTTTTTACTAATAAATACTTACCAGAAATCTTCTTCTCTTCTAGATCCGATGTATTCCAATGGACCGCTCACAAGGACCCCTCATATGAGTTCATTTCTAGTGAACTGCCTACTTAATAGCTGGGCAGTCAATCAGAAGAGATATTGTATCAGTGATTCGTTGAGTGGCATAAGTATATGGTTCTGACAACATTTTTTTCCCTGGTACCCACAGGCCAGGGTAAAATTAAGGGCCCAGTGCTGCTCAGCTGTCATTTGTATGTGCAGGGGCCCAAACTGTGTTTGCATAAATTCACATCACAGTCACACTCACAGTTTTGAACAAACCATGGGTTTTCAATTCCAACCACATGGTAAAACAGTATGTGAAGAAAGCTTACAGTTTTACTGTTCCACTTTCAAATGGCTCACAAAAGACCTCAGACCATGTTAAAATAGCTTGACACTTTCTCATTATCATTAAGAAGAGCATGGAGATAAGAGTGAGATAGAAAGTAATATCCAAAATGGATTTCTAAAAGTTGCTTTGAATGTTTAAATCCCTTTCTAATAACACATTCTTGGGACAACCTTTCTAAAAATGATATCCCTGCAAAATATACACATTACAATGCTGCTGTTCCTCCCTACTTCTAACCCAAACTTCATCCATGTTTTGAAATGGAACTAACTTGAGAGCACCAATCTCACCAACGAATGACAGATCAACAGTAACAGCCACATTTTTCCATTTTACAAACCAGATGTGATTTGAGCAATCGTGGCAATCAGAGCAATGTCTAAAATATTTCCCTTTTTTCTGGTGGTTTGCTTCAAAATAGCACATCAACCCTCATGATAAATAACTGTGTGACAAAATTGCAGCTTAGCAAGACATGGCCATAGAGTCTAAGCTATCATATGTGAGTGTGTCTACAGCCCATTGGTGCTCTAGAAGACAAAGTGCTGTTACTGAAATCAGGAGTACAATTGGATTTGTTTAGAAGGTGGTGGATGACTGGGCCTGCTGGCAAAGCAAAGGGCATTCATAAACTAACCCATGTGCAAAACAATAGTTGTCTGGCGTTCTGCCACAGTTGGACTTTAAGTTGATGCGTACTTTCACTATTTCTTTGGACTGTTGGAAGAAATCCATGCAGACACAGATAGAACATATAAATTCTATGTATTATTATTATTGTAGTTGTTTTTGATTTGCTTAGTGTCACAGTGCTCCACAGCGGACAGTGGGGATAACAGAGCATACACAAAACAGGGACATACAAGGTAGACAAAATAAATGTAGACATGAAAAACAAAAATAGGCCTTGCTCATGTAATCCATGCTAATGAGAATGTTTATTTTATGTTATGAAATTGTTTAAATGTTAACACCAATTTAGAAATACAGTGGTGAGATTAGAAATGAGTTTACACGTGGAACATGTTGAGATAAAGAACAGGAAGGAGTATGATTAGAAACAAAGAAAATATAAAGGTCATGTGACAGGGAGAATGAGAGAGGGAGACAGCTGCGACAGTTGAGTGGAGGAGAACAAGAGAGAAGGGAGAGGACATGTGAGAGGTGAGGAAGGGGGACTTTGAGAAGAATTTTTCAATAAATTATATGAAATGAGAGTGTTATGACAGACTAAGAAGATAGCGATCAATACAAAAGGAGATAAGCTATAGAGAAACCTCAGACCCCAAGGAGGAGAATTTGTATGCTGGGAATACATACATTTTAGAGGTAAATGTATCCACCCACAGTCCAGTAGAAAAATGTGTGTGTAATTACCTGCATATGTTTATATAACTGAGCCACAATAGTTTCCCATTCTCTAAAAAATAATTGGATTTAGAGATATCAGACTAAGATTTAAGCAGAGACAGTTAAATTAGAATAACCTTTTACCTCACTCACTACAGTGAGATAATGAACACATAAATATATAGTGTCCGGAGTAAGCACATCTTTCAACAGACTTTTATGTTATTAGGTATTTTTGAAATGTTAAATGTTATGATTCAACAACATTTTACAATTTTGAAGAAACAAAGTGAGGCTTAAATTATATAGTATATAGTTTCTTTGGAGATGGATTTGACGAAAGGAGGCAACAATATTGAAAGTGAAAACCCTCTTCATTTACTGAAGGTTTTTAATTAATTCAAGACATTTTGGCCAGGGTGATTAAATTAGAAAAATTGCACAAGGATATTCAATACAATGATATACTGGACACATCAGCACTGCAACAATTAAATACCTCAACTGTCAATGCATGCACCAATGGCCATTAAAGGGTGATTTACATATATATAGGAACTCTGTAAATGGATTGTAAGAAAAAACTATATATTTTATAATATAAGACCAGTGATTTCATACTAGTATACATAGTATAATAGTATTAAAATAACGTTTTATGAAGAATTATTAGTAACGTAACAATCAAAACCGCTCAATAATGCATAGTAAAAAGTAGAGATGTTCATTGACCCCCGTGTTCTGGTTTTGGTTTTGGATCTGGATTAACTTTGTGTTTTGGTTTTTGGTTTTGGCAAAACCACCTTGTGTGTTTTGGTTTTGGTTTTGGATCTGTATTTTTTAGAAAAATAGCTAAAATATGCTAAAATCACATAATTTTGCTAGCTTTTTTGTTCCTACATTATTATTAACCTTAATAACACCAATTTCAAGTCATTTGAAGTTAATTTTGACCACCTCACAGGTCACAATATTATTTTCATACACTTTCAAACAAAGACTGCAGCAGTTCTTGCCAGTGATAAGAACGCCAAAAAAAAAATCAACCTCTTATGTGTGGAACTATTTTTACCCAAATCCTGGCAACAGTTGTCTAGCTATTTGTAGCATTGTAAAGCCACAGTCAGTAGAGGTAGGGACCTTAACCATCTAGGAACCTCATCCATGTTACGCCATTTGAAGAAAATTCATGGAAAGCTCTTGGGAAAATCAGAAACTTATGCTAAAAAAATAACAACAAGCAGTCCAGCATCAGCTACCTCCCTTCTCTCATCTAGATCCCAGCACCTGCAATCTACACCTCCAACACCTTCATCATCAATATCCTCACAAGTGATCAAAGTTAGTCCTGCATCCAAGTTGCTAATGCGAGATGACTCAAGAACAGACAAGGCAGACAAAATGAATGGATACATGAAAACAAAGGGTATGGAAGACCCTGCTCATTAGAGAGCTTACATTCTAGAGGGAGGAGGGCACAGCTGATACAAGAGGAGAGAGTTTGGCTCAGAGTTGAGATTGGGATAGTTGTGAGGGTACATTAGTGTGAATAGTGTTAGCGAGGATAAGGTCACCTCTAAAAAAGAGTTGGGTTTTCAAAGAGTATCTAAAAATTTGAAGGCTGTGGGAAAATCTGATTGAGCGTGGTAAGAAATTCTATAAGTGGGAAGCAGCACGGGAGAAGTCTTGAAAGCGGAGACGAGACAAGGGGCAGGTCAGAGGTAATACCGCTGACAACCAGTTTGAACATGGCTTATCCTGCTTGGACTCTCCTGAGGATATGTGATTTCTGATAACGCCACCAATATTGTTAGAGCATTACAGCGGGGCGAATACCATCACATTTAGTGTTTTGCTCATACAATCAACTTAGTGGTACAGAACTTTTTAAAAAATGACAATGACATGCAGGCGATGCTGTCTGTGTCCCGAAATATTTAGGGTCATTTTAGGGATTCTGCAACAGCATTTAGTAGAATAGAGTTTAGTGGGAATGTACTTTAGTGAAGTGCAGTGGAGAATTCTGTCCGTATTGTGCAAGGTGCTGAAACCACTCAAAGTAGTCACCCATGAAGAAAGTGCAGACACTGTTAGCTTGAGTCAAGTGATTCCCCTAATTAGACTTTTTGAAAAGCAGCAAGAGAAGGAGAAAATGAAACAAAGCAATTCCGCTAATTATATTGGACTTGTAGATTAAGTACTTTATTCACTTCACCAGGGTCCAAGAGTTATCAACATTTTGAAATCGGATCATTACATTTTGGTAACTGTGCTTGATCCAAGGTTTAAGAGCTATGTCTTTTCTTTCTTTCCAACTCACCCAGATCTCAAGAGATGCAATGATTTCTTGGTCAGCAAGCTGACAACTCAAGTGGTATATGACACAATGACGTCTTCTCCTTCCGTTTCTCCAGAAATTTCTGGTATGAAAAAACTTAGCTTTCCCAAGTCACCCAGTGGGGATGCAGATGAGTCTGCACAACATTTTGACATTTGGTCTGGTTTAAAAGAATTACCCAAAAATTGTGACAGCTCTTCTGTAAAATGAGCTACAAATTCCATAAGGAATTCCATTACCAACAATTACATCAAAGTACACAGACTTCTGTGATGGTGAATTCCAGCAGGGAAGAATTAGTTTTGTTTGAGGATGGTGGACACACTGATGAGGGTGAATATGATGACAGTGTAGATTGCAGGTGCTGAGGTCTAGCTCCAAGAAGGGATTTCAGCAATGACAATTAGCAATAGAGCTCTCCCCTTTGTGTGTTACCTATATAACACGGTACAAAGTGACGGCAGATATAGAAGACCAAGCCTGCCAGCCCTTGTATTTCTATTTCAGGAATGACAATTAGCAATGGAGCTCTTATCTTTGTGTGTAACCTATATAACACCGTACACTTTGACTGCAAATTCAGAAGACCAAGCCTGCCAGCACTAGTATTTGTATTTCAGCAATGACAGTTAGCAATGGAGCTCTCCTCTTTGTGTGTAACATATATAACACGGTACATTATGTAACTGCAAATTTAGAAGACCAAGCCTGCCAGACTTTTTAATTCTATTTCAGCAATGACAAATAGCAATGGAGCAATGGAGCTCTCCTGAATGTCACTGGAGACTTTGAAGAACACTGCTACCCCTCCTCTTTCTATTCTACCTATGACGCTGCCCATCTGCTCTACAGACTGCCAAGAACTGTGCTACCTCTTCTGTGTCTCTCTGTGAAATGGTGCTGGGTCGCCATGGAGGGCGGTATTTGTAGAATCCAAAACTCGCAAGATATGACGATATAACGATGATGTTTTGCCTCGTTTTCAATCTCGAGGGCACGCAAAAGTACCGAGCCGGCTCGGCTTGGTACTCGGATCTGCTAGGTTAGGGTGTGTTCGGGGAACCGAGCCTGAGCATCTCTAGTAAATAGGTGTTACACTCATATGAGAGCTAAAGAGAGCAATACACTTATTTACTGTGTAAAAACCCTCCTCTGTCATAGTAGATGATAAAATATTTATATGATTGGAATTGTCTAGGAATGGGTGGAGACACATTAAAAAAAGTTAAATTCCCAAAGAAAGGGAGCTGTTTTACATAAAGCTTTTTTAGCTATTCATTTCCCTTATTTTTTTAATGTTTTATCATATTGTGTTCATATGCATTTTGACTTCTAAGGTCTCTAGGAAACAATGTTTATTGATTCATGCCTTCATTAAATGCATGTATGACAGTTCTGGATGTTAACTACCTTTTTGTAATACACCTAGATAATTGATGGTGTATCCTGTAACTGTAAAATCAAAAAGTAAAATACACTAGCTAGATTTACTAAGCTGCGGGTTTGAAAAAGTGGGTATGTTGCCTATAGCAACCAATCAGATTCTAGCTTTCATTTATTTAGTACCCTCTACCAAATGACAGCTAGATCTGATTGGTTGCTATAGGCAACATCCCCACTTTTTCAAACCCGCAGCTTAGTAAATCTAGCCCTTAGTCTTAGTTTAACCTAGAAACAGTTTAAAAATGATAACAACTGTGAAAGGAATATAGGTGCAAAATACAAGTGCCCTGGTAATAAAAATAACACACATAGAGTCCGACTGGCCCACCAGGGTATCAGGGAAATCCCCGGTGGGACCCACTTCCCGATGGCCCCACTCATTTCCTAGGGGCTGTCAGAACCCAGGTGGAATAGCGGTTTTTGCTGGTGTAGAGGAGCAACCTATGCTGCTCTGTAGTGCTGAAGAGATTCCTGCTCAGGCAGGATATTCTCAGCAGTCCGTACTGTGCTCCAATTGGCTAAGTGACAACACGCAGTCACTCAGCCAATCAGGGCATGGACACAACCCTACCCACACTGTCTCAAGTCACAGAGGAGGCAGCACAGCAGGAACAGCTAAGTGTAATGGAGTGTGAGAGTCAGTGTGTGTGTATAAGAGAGTATGAATCAGTCTATAAGAGAAATATGTGTGTGTATGAAATTAAGAGTGTGTATGAGAAATATGTGTGGCATTATGCATATATTTGATTAATGTAAGGAGTATGTTGCATATTTTTTAATCTGTATTGTTTCTTACATATTGGCAAAGTTAGACTTCACTGACTGGTAATAAATGTACTCACGCTTGGCAATTATTTTCATAATGCATTAAATAAACTGTTGTATGTGTGCTTATCTCAGATTGAGTAGATTAAAAAAGTTGCCTTTCAGTGAGTGGTGAGGAGCTATTTTTAACTGGCTTTAATAAGTGTGGTTGCCCTGGCATTATTTTTCTTAGTGTACATAGGCTACTTGTAGTTGATTTTTATTTTGTAGGCCATAGTCAAGAAATATGATACTTGATACAAAACCCAGGTAACATTTGATGTAATTAATGCCCTTGTCTTCAAAGCATGTTTAGAGAGATTAATTTTCAGTGGCCATACCATTAGTTAATATGCTACATTAAAGGGGAATTTTGATGAACCTATAGTTTTTTTCCTAATTATTAATAAAAAAAATCTTGTAATAGTATACAAATGGGAAACTGTTCAGCTTTACACTGATTTTTCATTGCATCTCAATTAAAATGTAAAGTGATAGTGACCTCCATCACAAACAATTGAAGCCTCATCCTCAATAGTTAGGACACTGCACTAAGTGGATCTGGTATACACTCCTGTGTTTAGATTCACCAAACCACAGAGAGTATAACAGCAAGCATGTCAAGCAATATCTAGTGCAAGTGTGGTACCAGGAAATTCCATGGTGGGCACAACTGCTTGATGACCCTGTCACCTTTGTGAGAGAGAGCCAAGCTTTGCATAGTAGGTCCCTTTCCTGCTTCCAGACTCCCTAAATGCCACATACTCCCTCCCTACTGCCAGACACCCCCAACTGCCACACTCCCCCTCACTGTTCACTGCCAGTCACCCCATGCTGCCTCTGGTCCCTCTTTTCTGCAAGACATTCCTGCTGCTATACCTCACCTACCACAATCTTTCCCTAACATACTCTAGGTTGATGTCCCAGAAGACAGAAGCAAGAGAGAAAGAAATAATAGTTCACAATAGCTTTGTTATAGGTAAGTGCATATACAGTATTTTTATATATTACTATTATTATAAATATATAACTGTTGTATTTTTTAGAATTAAAAATAGCCTCTGAGGTTGAAATATTTAAAATATTAATAATATAACATATAAAAATTATTTTTTGTTAAACCTTCTGCTGCCTGACTGATGTGATGACTTCACTGATTTAAGGCCAGCAGAAGAGGATTTAAAAAAAGCAGTTCAAGTGGAAAAAAGCTGTGCAGCACTGAGGAGTTACAGTGGCGTCCGTATAATTAACAAGTACCAAAGAAAAAAAGAAAATGTATTTTGTATGCTAGCCAAACCCCATCTAGTGGCTGGCCATGCCGTTTCAGCTTCAAGTCCCTACTTTTCAGTGGCGCACACACAATATTTTATAGGCCTCTACCACTGTATTCCCCAGGTGGGCCCTTCATGCCCTAGTCCGACACTGAACACATTTGTACAGGGTAGTAATTGTCAAACTTATTAGCACTCGTTGTAGTAAAGACTATGGATTTTAAAAAATTAATATGGTGTTCTCTTTGTAACTACTGTCCTGTTCAACACGTATGTACAGTAATAATCAAGATTATTTATTACAGTGCTACAATATTACTCAGTGCTATACAGAGAATATTTAATCATTCACATCAGCCCCATACCCATTGGAGCTTAAAGACTAAATTCCCTAGCACACAAACAAATACACACACACACACAAAAGAATGCTAGTGTCAATTTTAGTCAGCAGCCAATTAACCGACCGGTATGTTTTTTTTGGACTGTAGAAGGAAACCCATGGAAATATGGGGAGAACTACAAACCCCAGATAATTCATTCTGTCTGTACATCTCTGTACATGTCTGTTGCTCACATGAGCTACAGTAAAAATGCAGGCAAAAGCTACTCAACATAAAAATCATGCATGCTCCATTGTGTTTCAAACCATTCTGCAGTTTATACTGACACTCGTGTGAACAGCAGAGGTATGCAGACCTCAGGATCATTAATTTTTACAGCAGGTTGCTCATGTCATGTTATATTTGTAACATGGCAAATGCAAATTATTATTCAGTTTAACATAGGAAAGATCTTAATAAACATTCCAAACTCCTTGACTTTCCAGAGACACTGTTACATTTGTCCACATTAAACCAATTGAAACACTAATCAACTAATTAATAAACTTAAAACACTACAGCCAAGCTTTGCAGCGACAGAATGCAATCAATTAATTCACAAGCATTATAATGTTTTATTAGAAACCTTAGCAGTAACTTGTCTGGGAAATGAAGTTGTATGTGTGGATAAAAGCAGTGACAAGATTTGGACATAAATGCAACAAGAGAGATATATTTGTTGTGACAGATTTTCTCCTTTACTGCACCTGAGGATTTTCAGTGTGCCAAACGAGATTGTTACTGTATTAATTGTGCAAACACTAGTTTGCAATCATTTAATATATTCAGGCCCATAGGGGGCAATTCAATTATGTGCAGAGTGTCTCCGGAACGGTCATGAAGGCAATCCACGTTACCGCAACATCTCAGATTTCTCTTCACCCCCCATAAGGGTGCAAGGAGAAATCCGTGATGTTGCTGTACCAAAGTACCAGGTAAAAATGTGCATCCCCGATGTTCAGAGGAACTTCGCAGCTGATTGAATTCCTCCCAAATAGCTGTCTATTAAACAGTTTTCAACTTCTCATCAGAATTTGTTACCCTGTATTCATGCTTCTTTGACCTTGAACAGAACTGAATGAGAGAAAAGATTTTTTTTTTATAATGCGCTAATATGCTGGCACTATATAAATAATGGATGATGGTAATAATAATAATAAGTAGATTGGATGTACTACTGGGGCTTGAAAAAATATGTATCAGTAAACAAAAATATGCTATTAGAAATCTAGAAAATAAAGGATGCACCTGCAGCACAATTATACAATGATAATGCGTTTCATTAGAGCAGATGATACCTATACAATTACAATTCATGGGATGTGAGCAAGTAAAAATTGGTAATTTAAGAAACCAAAAACAATAAAAAAAAACAAAAAACAAAATTGATTTTAAGAAGTTGTTATTTTAAAAAGATATAGTGTGGAGGAATGGAATAGATGCATTGGGCTCCATTATAAGTAGTGGGAAATACAAATGGACATATTGAGGTATATCATACATGCTAACCAGACTAAACTTTTAGAATGGCTAAAGGGCAAAATGATAAGGGTTGTAGGCATGTAATCATTTTTAATATTAAAGAATTAAGGAATTACAATAAAGGCATTTAACCTTTCTTACTTCCCAAGTGACTGACAGTCAACCAGGTATGTTCTTGCCAGATAAAGCGTATGATATCTCTACAGTGTACTCAAAGGGTCTGAGTCATTAAGGAAAGCAAAGAATAAAAAAGGAGTAACATTGCATCTGGACAAAATCATATTGCATTTGAGGGGAGGTAAATTTAAAATGTGGGGATAGATTTAAAGTTGGGGTAGGGCATGTCCTAGATTAACTTACATTTCAGTGTAAAAATAAAGCTCAAGTGGTTCTGTGCTACATGAAAAAACAGCCAGTATTTAACTTATGTGCAAAGTAATAAACTAACTAACTGTTCTGTAACCTGGTTTGTCCAGGAGAAAACTTACTCCTTTATTTGCTTTGCTCTCCTTAATGATGCAGGCTCAATGTGTCTACCAGTGTGTGCCTTTCACACATTGCTTTCTCACAGAGTCACGTATTCCAGTGACACTGCTGTTAAATTTGTTTTCCACATTGCATACTGTAAGTAGACTCATGATTAGTCTGCTATTGAGCATCTGAGTTCATGTTAGCATTTCTGCACCAAGCTTTGACATTTTCCAGGGGCAGCTGATCGTGTTGTGCCCTTATCTCTGCTGCTTATCTTAGCAGACAGGAGGTGGGTGCAGCATCCTCTCCTCCTGGGACCAGAAGTGTGGCTCTAGGCCGTGACATCATAGCCAAGTATCATACTCCTAGCATATCACTGACATGGAGGAGCAGCAGTCAGCAGCTTTTCATGCAAGCAGACACTGACTACTTCTCCATCATGTCAGCCGCTGAATCTCAATGTGGGGTTGATGCAGGAGTATTAAAAACACTGTGTTTTAGGTTCCCCCTAATCATTGACGCCCTTGGCACCAGACCTAGGAGCACCGACCCTGGATAGGCAACAGGGACAGGCTTGGCTGGGGGGCAGGGTGGCATCTTCCCCCCGGTCTGGTCCCTGGGATCACTGGACCACCTGCATTTTTTCACCTTAAAATGTTCCTAATAGGCTGCTGAGTCGAGTCTTGCCCCCCCCAGGCTAAAATTTGCCGGGCCTCCCCTGATAGGCAATGATTTTAACTAACTTTTGTCCGTGCACCATGTGCAAAGGTGAAGGACAGCACATTGTGTATAGCAATAAATGTTTAATGTTTTGCGCATTGGGAGCATAAAAATCACTGTCACTTTAAAAATGGCGCAAAACTTCACTTCATTTACTCATAAATGTGTAAAAGTGTGTAAAATATGAATGGGATTTATTTTAACAGCTATTGTTTATTTAACTGCTAATATTTTAACAGCTTTGTCATTGTTTATTGTGTGATGTGTTTATTTTCTGTGTGTGCCTGTAAGGAAGATAACCATGTGATCATATCCCAAGAGCTAATTGATTAGTGCCATCTGCTATTACTTTGCATTGTGTATAACAATATCAATGCTCGCATAATTTTAAAGGTAAAAACTGTGACGCCTCTGTGACAAAGTTTTCCCTAGGAAAAATGGGACATGTGGGACCCATTATCTAAAGTAGAGATGTTCACTGACCCCCGTGTTTTGGTTTTGGATTCGGTTTTGGATCTCGATTACCGTTGTGTTTTGGTTTTGGTTTTGGTTTTGCAAAACCGCCATTGCGTGTTTTGGTTTTGGTTTTGGTTTTGGTTGGTTTTGTTTTGCAATTTGTTAAAAAAATTACATTTATTGGTGCTAAAATAACATAATTTAGGTATTATTTTGTAGCTACATTATTATTAACCTCAGTAACACTAATTTCCAGTCATTTTTTATTCAATTTTGAACACCTCCTATGTCACAATATGATTTTCATACACTTGAAAAGAAAAATTGTTGCAGTTCTTGCCAGTGATAACAAAAAGGCCATTGTCATGCCTGGGCATAAAACCAAAAATCCACCTCTTAAGTGTGGAATTATTTTTACACAAATCCTGGCAAGAGTTGTCTATCCATTTGTAGCATTTTTAAAGCCACACTCAGTAGAGGTAGGGACATTAACCATCTGGGATCCTCATCCATGTTTCGTCATTTTTCAGCGAGTTATTGGAAAACTGTTGGGAAAATCAGAAACTTCGGTTAAAAAAAATAACAACAAGCATTCCAGCATAATCTACCTCCCTTCTCTCATCTACATCCCAGCACCTGCAATCTCTCCCCCCCACAACAATTGTCAGTTAAACAATCCTCTGCAAGAGGAAGCAAGAATGAAACCTGTCACCCAGTCGCAAAGCGGATCACAGACGCCCTGGGTACTATGCTAGTGTTAGATCTGCGTCCAACAGAGCCGTAACGAGGCCGGTGCGGGCGGTGCCACCGCCCCGGGCGCAGTCCCAAGGGGGCGCAGTGGCCGCCCGCACCGACTTCTGTGTGAGGAGTGAAAAGAAAAAAAAAAAATTAAACAGACCTCAGATTCAGACTGCCGGCCGCCCGGCGCATCCAAGATGGCGGCCGGCACCCGGCTCCACCCCCTTCTGAACTCTGCCCTCTGCCTCAGCGTCTGATGTCATGACGTTGCTAGGCAGCAGAGGAGCAGAGAAGCAGAGAGGAGCCAGGCAGCGACGGCTGGACAGGAGGTAAGTTTCAAAGCAGGGGAAGGGGGATGTAAGCTTCAATTATGGAGGGGATGTAAGCTGCAATTATGGAGGAGATGTAAGCTGCAATTATGGAGGGGAGGGGGGGATGTAAGCTGCAATTATGGATGGAGGCAGGGGGGGGGAATGTAAGCTGCAATTATGGATGGAGGCAAGGGGAGGGGGAAAGTAAGCTGCAATTATGGATGGAGGCAAGGGGGGGGGGGAAATGTAAGCTGAAATTATGGAGGGAGGCAGGGGGGGAATGTAAGCTGCAATTATGGAGGGGGGAGGGGATGTATGCTGCTATTAGGGAGGGGGGGAATGTGTGCTGCTATTAGGGAGGGGAGGAATGTGTGCTGCATCTTGCTATTATGGAGGGGGGGGATGCTGCTATGCTTTATGAGGGATGGGGTGGTATGCTGCCATAATGTGTGAGGGAAGGGGGGTATGTATTAATATAATGTGTGATATGAGGGTAGGGAGGTTGGGTGTCTTAGTACATGGGTGGGAGTTAGGCTATTAATTTAATGGTGACGTTTAGGTGGGGGCTAATTATTTAATGGGTACTAGTTTATTTGTGAGGTGCTGGTGGGTCAATTTAATTTATTGATGGGGCTTTTTAATTTAATGGTGGGGTCTATTAATTTCAGGTGAGGTATTTATCTGTATTGCAGTCACAAGAATGCTCTCTGTATAGTATGGTGGTCATAGAAATGCTCTCTGTATAGTATGGCTGTCATAGGAATGCTCTCTGTATAGTATGGCGGTCATAGGAATGCTCTCTGTATTGTATGGTGGTCATTGGAATGCTCTCTGTAAGGTATGGCGGTCATAGGAATGCTCTCTGTATAGTATGATGGTCATAGGAATGCTCTCTGTATAGTATGACGGTCATAGGAATGCTCTCTGTATAGTATGGAGGTCACAGGAATGCTCTCTGTATAGTATGGAGGTCATAGGAATGCTCTCTGTATAGTATGGAGGTCACAGGAATGCTCTCTGTATAGTATGGCGGTCACAGGAATGCTCTCTGTATAGTATGGAGGTCACAGGAATGCTCTCTGTAAGGTATGGCGGTCACAGGAATGCTCTCTGTAAGGTATGGCGGACACTAGGAGGCTCTTTATATTGTATGTGTGTGTGTACATGTGTGTGTATATATATATATTTTTTATGTAAGTGCACATCCACATTATTTATGTAATAAATGTATTGCTATACAGCATTACACTATGTGAGTTTCTTCCTCTCCATTATCCTGAATTGTGTTCTAGAGTGGTTCCTCATTTCCTTCTTCCTGTTGATCCACTATTATTACCTGAGTGTCTATACCTATTTAGTGGTTAAGATTCTGACTTTTGGTACACCTTTCTGTATTTTTATATACAGTATTATACTATTTGGCGCCCCCTCCCATTTGTTTTGTGTTATATATATATATATATATATATATATATATATATATTATATTTAGTGTGATGGTGACAAGGGGGCACAATGATAGAGATGGCTCCATGGCACGGTGTGATAAAGGAGAAACTGTTATGGAGAGCACAGTGGGATGAAGGGGCAGTGTGATACAGATGGTACCATTACATTTATGTTTTAATTTGTTTCAGTGAGTTTTATTTCAATAACCAATTATTTTTTTTATACAGCTAGCATGTGATAGCTGCATTTAAAGTACTTTGATTCTATGAAGGCTTATTACATAAAGATCCTTACAAAGCCAGACCAAGAATAATGGAGAGGGAGGGGGTTTCAGTGCGGTCTAGAACTTGTAAAGTGCTAGCCACGCCCCCACAGTAGGTTGACCACACCCACCCGACAATTGACACTCCCACTTAGATGGGGGGCGCCGATTCCCTGTCTCGCCCAGGGCACTAAAATGGCTAGTTACGGCACTGGCGTCCAATGTCCACTATTAATACAGTTGGTTTAAGACATTTAATTGAGGCGTTATGTCCCTGTTAGCAAATGTCATCACTATACCATTTTACTAGAAAAGCTAATTCTCTCCTGTACCGGAAAGTTCCTATAAATTTCATTATTGGGTGGCAAAATGGTATTCTACCCACTGTATACTTAACCACAGATATGTGTACAAGCGTAACTGGGCAAACAAAATATTATATGACTGTGAAAGCCCACTGGGTTGGTCATTCGCCCTACCCAGCATAGACAGCAGCAGCATGTACCCAGGTACATCACATTTTTGAGAAGTAGGCTACTCTGTGTATCAGCAGCTTCACTAAGAGGCATACAACTGACAAACTGTTCCAAAAACTAAGGGATGTCATTGATGGCTAATCCTGCTTGGAGTCTCCTGAGTATATGTCATTTCTGATTACAACCCCAATATTTTTCAAGCATTACAGCGGGGTTGAATTTCATCACATTTCCTGTTTTGCACACACTATCAACTTGGTGTTACAGAACTTTTGAAAAATGACATGCAGGAGATGCTGTTTGTGTCCATAAACATTTAGGGTCAATTTCTGGTTTCTGCAACAGCATGTAGGAGAATGCAGCAGCTGCAAGAAGACTAGCATTTGAGGGGAATATACTTTAGTCCAGCGAAGTAGTTACCTGTGAAGAAAGTGCAGACAGGGTTAGCTTGAGTCAAGTGATTGCCTTAATAATAGATTTTGAAAAGGTGCTACATAAAATTATAGTGTGCAATAAAACAAAGTAAATGTGCTAACTATATTTTAATTGTAGATTAAATACTTAATTTTCTTTGCAAGGATCCCAAACTTATCAACATCTTGTTGGGACGTCTTCTCCTTCAGTTTCTCTGGCAACTGCTTGTTGTAAAAGAAATTGCTTTCCCAAGACACCCAGTGGTGATGCAGATGAGTCCGCTAAACATTTTGATATTTGCTGTGCTGTAAAAGAATTGCCCAAAAATCGTGACAACTCTGCCCTAAAATCAACTAGTCATTCCCTTTGGAAGGCCATTATCAGCAATTACATCATACTACACAGACTTCTATGATATTGGGATGAATTAGTATTGTTTGAGGAAGATTATCACTAAACCCTGCCACCTCTCCTGTTTCGCAGTGAGCTATGGTACAATAAAATGTAACTGCAGATTTAGACCAAGACTGTCAGCCCTATTATTTCTATTTCAGCAATTACAATTAGCAATGGAGCAATGGAGCTCTTCTCTTTGGGTGTTACCTATATAACGCAGCACAATTTGCCTGCAAATTCTACATACAAGCCTGCTTGTCTTCCTCTTCATCAATGACTCTTAGCAATTGAGCACTCGTCTTTGGGTGTATATTACACCCAAACATTATTAGTGAAAATTATGAAAAATACAGTTTAATCCCTGATAGGCCCTCCACCATCCTTTGCATGTTAATAGTAGGATTGGTTGGAATTATGGTCAAGGTCACACATTTTTTTGACAAATCCTTCAAACCAGCCCAGATGCTAAACTGTTGTGGTCTGCCACCTGCGTCATCCCTGCTTGTGTTTGGAAAGTGCATATTGGTGCCAGAACATCACATGCCAGAACTGCTCCCACTGGTGCCACACTGCTGCAGGACTTACACAATCAACCGCATCCTCATCGTCGGATACCCAAATCTCCCCCACATCCTCTTCTAAAGACAAAGTGTCATCCTCACTTGGTGTATCACCGGCTACACTCGGGCTGTTCAGGCACACATCAGCAGGGCCCTTCTTTATGGGTACACTAACAGAATGGTCACGATTAGACATCCCACTGTTGGATGGACTCTCCACAGGGATTGGTGTAATTTCTGATTCAGAACAAACATTATCCTCTAATGCCTTACTGTTATCTTGCAGCTCGGCTTTGACGCGTAACAGTAGTTGTGCACCAATTGTAGGCTGGGTAACTTTTTGGGATCTGCCACTAATAGCCAAAGGTGAAGGCCTCATTCTCTCTTTGTCACTGCGTGTGTAGAATGGCATGCTTGCAATTTTTTTTTTATCGTCACTTAACTTTTTCTCAGTTACACTTCTTTTTCGCTTCAATACAGTAAATTTTTTTTGGGTTTTTGTTTTTTGCACTAATTTGGAAACACTCTGTTGTTTGACATCGCCTTGGCCAGATGACGTACTTGGAACACTAACATCAGGACTGGTGACAGAACCTGGTTGCTCATTCTGATCATATGTGGACTGCTTTGAATCCATTCTGAGTGCAAAGCACTGGGGAGTGCTAAAAATTATTTGGTAGATACTGCTGACAGATATGACTTTTGACAGCCAGAAATATTTATGCACAATTAGGGAGGACATCCCAAAAGCACTGAGGAGTGCTAACAATTATTTGGTAGATACTGCTGACAGATATGACTTTTGACAGCCAGAAATATTTATGCACAATTAGGGAGGACACCCCAAAAGCACTGGGGAGTGCTAAAAATGAATTGGTAGATACTGCTGACAGATATGACTTTGACAGCCAGAAATATTTATGCACAATTAGGGAGGACACCCCAAAAGCACTGGGGAGTGCTAAAAATTAATTGGTAGATACTGCTGACAGATATGACTTTTGGCAGCCAGAAATATTTATGCACAATTATGGGGGACACCCCAAAAGCACTGAGGAGTGCTAAAAATTAATTGGTAGATACTGCTGACAGATATGACTTTGACAGACAGAAATATTTATGCACAATTAGGGAGGACACCCCAAAAGCACTGGGGAGTGCTAAAAATTAATTGGTAGATACTGCTGACAGATATGACTTTGACAGACAGAAATATTTATGCACAATTAGGGAGGACACCCCAAAAGCACTGGGGAGTGCTAAAAAATAATTGGTAGATACTGCTGACAGATATGACTTTTGGCAGCCAGAAATATGTATGCACAATTATGGGGGACACCCCAAAAGCACGGAGGAGTGCTAAAAATTATTTGGTAGATACTGCTGATAAATATGACTTTTGACAGCCAGAAATATTTATGCACAGTTATGGGGGACACCCCAAAAGCACTGGGGAGTGCCAAATATTACAAAAATAAAATAAACCTCTATCCTCCTCTCTTCTCTAGCGATTTTTGTTACAGCAATTGGAATAAGAATATTGTATTCTCTGTCCCTGATCTAATCAGCCTGTGACTACACCCTGCTCTCTCCCTCTGTCAAATGGTGATGGATTGCTGTGGAGGCGTGTATTTATAATGTTGAAGTATCGCAAGAACCGAGCCACGAGATCCGACGACGTCACGATGACGTTCGGCCTCGATTTGGATTCGGAACGGGCTTGGATACCCAAAGTTCGGGTGGGTTCGGTTCTCGGGGAACCGGACCGACCCATCTCTAATCTAAAGTCATCTATAGGACACCAGTGGCAGGCAGTCAAAAGCTCTTTATCCGGAAGGGCAGGTCCGTACCTATGTCCCACTTTATGCTGCTCTACTTGTGATGTGCAAACCATTGCACGTGTGTTTGAAGGGGAAGGGGTTGGAATGCTGCCTTTGCTGTCAAAAGAAATAGCCATGCCCCTTTCATGAACATGCCAATTCCCCTGGCGCCTACATCACCAGCTCATGCATCGCCCTGACTTATGCAGGCCCGGCGCTCCCATTAGGCAAGGTTAGGCAATTGCCTAGGGCGCCGGGCTCTGCAGGGCACCTCAAAATTAAAAAAAAATGACTATGGTCATTTAAAACGCCGCACAGCTTCCGAGAAATCCACGGTGAGGGGAGGGGGAGAGGGGCTATGAATCTTACCTGCATTAAGCTGCTCCTCTCTGCTCTGTCTCCTCCCCTCCGCTCACTGACCGTGATGATGATGTCACGCCCGACAGTGTCTGTGAGTGGAGGGGAGAAGACAGAGCAGAGAGGAGCAGCTTAATGCAGGTAAGATAAGGAAAGATGTGGGGAGGGGATGGAAGCGCCAATTTGGACAGGGTACCCCTGGCGGGGGGCACCGATTTTTAAAGTGGGCGGGGGGCGCCGATTTTCACAGTGTGCCTAGGGTGCCAAGGACCCTAGCACCGGCGCTGGACTTATGTCAACTTTCACAATATTTTCCAGGGCCACTTCATGTTCCTTATCATACCCTTTGTATCCCAACGTGCTTCTTGACAATCATGTTTGTATATCTTTGTGTTGCTTGCCAGGCCGGTGTGTTTATCATTGTGCTGCATACCTGGCAGGTGTAAACTCTTGTTTGCTTTTTACAAGGCAGCATGTATCACTGGATGCTTCTTGCCAAGCAGTTGTGTATTGCAATGCATTGCTTTCAGGGCAGATGTGTATCTTCATGTGAATTGACAATAACTTGTGTACTATTGAATTCAATGGATTGTCAGTACCTCAAATTAGATCATCATAGGCTAACTGCAGGTGTCAACTCTAATACACAATCCAAAGAAAAGAGGATTTCAATGTGCTGCTTTCCACATGATGATGATGATGTGTGTATCACAAATTTCTTTCTTGCTTACTTTCATTTTAATAAAGTAGAAACTTCTCAATCTTCAGCACTGGTACATTGCACCAGAGTCAACAAACACAACAGTACAATTTTTATTAATATCTTATTTAGAGGTAAATACTAATTAATCCAATTAATTGCAGAGCGTGAGGTTCATTCATATTCACTAATGAACTGGAGTTGGAAAAAAAGTAAATTTCAGATATTGCTTGAATTTGTAGTAACTAAATTGTATCAACAATAAGTTTCATGCCAATCAATTCACTTTCAATTAACCAGTTCAAATATTTTGATTTTTGATATTTTGATTTTTGCAGGAACTATTATTTTATTATATTCTATTATTATAGTTTTCTCTTACACAAATGTCAGCTTTAATGGGCTATTAAGGAATATGAATCGATTTCCACTATCAACTCTCTTGTGAATCCATTCTTTTATATTAAAATAATCCAAATAAGTGAATATAATTGCAAAACTTAATACAACTGAGAATCATCCAATTACTCTTAAATTAGTTTAACTAGGTCCCTTCATTTGATCATAAATGAAAGAGCTTGAGGAATGTATCATAATATTTCTATATAGAAATTATAATAGGAATTCATTGTGATATTTACTTTTAATGTATAAAAATTATTACGATGCCTGTGACATGATTTAACAGTGTATTTTTATAAACTTCAGTCAAGTACAAACTTAATTACAATCGTATCTAGAGAAACTTGAAATTTGAGGTTTGACATTCGCTGTTCTTTTTCGAGGTTCACCTTTTGCAGTTGAGGTTCCACGTTTAGAGGGTACTCAGGTCCAACACCTCCCCCTCCCCCCCTAAAGTGGACATTGCTGGGCTGCAGACAGAGGCGGATTGGCCATTGGGCTTACCGGGAATTTTACCGGTAGGCCGGGGGCCTGATGAGGCCGACCGTCGGCTACTTGATGGTTTTGTTTTATTACATCTTTATTTTCAATCTGTTTTTTTTTATTTTTATCATGGATGCCGACCATCCTAATATGGGGACGGATTGCGGGGGGGAAAGGGGGGCCAGCGGAGGCCCCCTGAATCATGTGTACTGTGCAGGAAGCGTCACTGGAATAAGGTAAGTGTGAGGGTGTTTTATGTCAATGTAGCATGTGCTAGTGTTGTGGCTATGTAATGAGGGTCAGGACAGGAGACCTTATGTCAATGTAGTGTGTATGCAGGGGGCTAATGTCACTATAATGTGTGTGGACAGGGGGCTAATGTCACTATAGTGTGTGTGGACAGGGGGCTAATGTCACTATAGTGTGTGTGGACAGGGGGCTAATGTCACTATAGTGTGTGTGTGGACAGGGGGCTTATGTCACTATAGTGTGTGTGGACAGGGGGCTAATGTCACTATAGTGTGTGTGGACAGGGGGCTAATGTCACTGTAGTGTGTGTGCAGGGGGGCTTATGTCACTCTAGTGTGTGTGGACAGGGGGCTAATGTCACTACAGTGTGTGTGCAGGGGGGCTTATGTCACTGTAATGGGGGTGAGGGCAGGGGGCTTATGTCAGTATAGTGTGTGGGCAGGGGTTCTTATGGCAATGAAATGGGGGTGAGGACTGGGGTCATATGACAATGAAAAAGGATGAGGACAGGAGGGCATATGACAATGAAATGGGGGTGAGGGCAGGGGGGCTTATGGCAATGAAATGGGGGTGTGAGTTAGGTGGTGACTAATGGGTGATGGTGGGGCAATTTAGTTCAATAGTGGGGGGGCCTAATAATTTAAGATGAGGAGGCAGGACTTTCAATTTAATGCTAGTTTGGGGATATTAATTGAATGTGGGGCTGATTTTGGGGAGCAGGGCTATTTATTAAATGTGAATACGAATAAATTAAGGCAAGGGATGATTTTGGGAAATGGTTATATTTATTAAATGTAAATGCTATTTATTGCTGGTCCTGTTTGGACGTAGGGAAATAGGCTAATTTATTAAATGCGGATACTATTAAATGTAATGTTTGGGTTGGTTGGAGGGAAATAGATCAATTTATCAAATGTGAATACTTTTATTTTAATGGAGCTAGAGGGAGGCCTAATTATTAAACGTATGTGCTATTGATTTAATGCTCATTGGAGTTTTCTTAATTTAATGTACCCATTTTTTTTCCAGATAGGACTCTCAACATTCCAGGATCCAGACAAGCAACAACTAGGCTAAAGACACCAACAGTCACAGGTAGGGAAATCGACAAGAACAGGACACACATACTCTGGTACATACAGTAGGCACACAGACACAGTGAGCGCACACACATACGGGGACAGACACAGTGGGTACACACACATACTGGGCCCCGCCTACCATTTATTTGGCCCCGCCCACATGAGGCCACTTTCAGACTTTTTTCCAGGGCCACTTTAAGTTCCCAATCCGCCCCTGGCTGCAGATAATAGCTGGAGACTTGACAGTTTAGATAAGATTTGCTCTGTTCCCATAATAATGACAGATCACCACTGGCAATGAAAAAACAATTTTATACACTGCCAGTTTATATACAAATGTAGGAAGTGTTAATTTGGCACTCAGCATGTTCCAATTTTCTTGTATGAGTTTCCTATTTGCATCACGTTACTTTAAAGTTACTCCCAAATCTATTATTATTTTTGCATTAGTCATTCATAAAATGACATTTCTCATCACAAATAAATAAATAAATATATAATAAATAAATAAAAGGCTTTGATAAAGACTTTTTCCAAGTCGAAACGCGTCGGTGATTGGAGGATGGAAGTATTGAGAACCCGTTAACCGGACTCGTGGTGACGATCATTTGGACGCTCCGTTCTTCAAACGCAGTTATTCTATGAGTGTTACTATTTAATATCTGGTACGGGCGATCATATTTCTTGCCCTATGTGGTTTTTGCCTAAATCAATTTTATTGTTTTAAACGTACTACACTAGATTTTGTTATATTTCTCTCCCCATTTATGTTCATTCTTTGACTGAGAGGGGAGGCACAAACAGATCTGCTGTATTATCCAGACATATCGGATAGCATTTAGTATTTGGAGACGGAGTTCGACACAAGTATTCATTACGGGAACACGGATGGTTTCCCTATTGAAAGGTGAAGACGGCTATCATTGTTGCACACCTGACATCCGTTACATTAGAAGATAATCTCCGCTACAAGTACCTGCTACGGGAACATCGATGGCATTACTATTGTAAGTTGATTTTCAATAGAACGTGCCTGATTATTTGTTACAGCTCCGTGTTCTTTATAATACAACAAAGTCAGTATCTGTTACTTTGGGATTCCAGTAGCGCTGTATTATACTCCATATTTTATATTACTGTCAAATAAAAGGCTTGTCACCCAACCCCCAAATTAATAACTAACACCAGCTGAACCACTTATAAAAGTGGTTCAGTAAAGATTTTTAGGGTTATTTAGACTTAGATGCAAATGCAGTAACAGGGTTGATTTTTTTCAGCATGAACAAATAATTCTGTGCTTATGGTAGAGAAAATAAAAATATTACTATATATCCTAAACTCAAAAATGTACATGTATTTATTCTCCAGTTGCCTAATTTGTTGTCTTTCCACACATTCCACTCTGTCAGTAGCTAACTGTAATGTAAAGATAAGATTCCTCTTGGAGATTGCCATTTTGAGGAAATCCTGTTTTTCTTTGTGTACATATATTTAGATGCTTATTTAACACTGTATGTACTCCAACTTTTTGCGTAACATAAACATTTCCATACAGCGCATGCGTACATAAAATACATACACATATGTCTGTGTCTAGGTTTTCCCATCTCATTGTATTCCCTTATACCTGAAGAGGTGGAATGGAGTGAGCAAGAGTAAGCTGAGTACTGTAAGGGTGTTTTCATGCAAATCATAATTAGATATGGATGCATTCCCAGATATGCCTGATTGTGTCTTGACTACCCAACTTATAGTACTTAAATAATTAGCATTGCAGCTCTATTATATCAAGTTGCAGCTATTTATCCACATTACTTAATTTACATTTCCTTTCTGAATATTGCAGGAAAGATTCCCATTTAATTTTTAAAGGGGTAAACAACAGATGTGGAGGTGCTTGTACTTAATCACATTTTATATAATAAATGTGACAATATACTCTCTTGTGTATATGACACTTCATTGTATTTTTATATTGTGTACAAAAATTAATGCGACCTTACCATGTATTCACTATGGCTGTGTACTGACAACAGGTCTTTTAACAAATTATCCAGTCCATCACACGATAGATGACCTTTCGGCCCGATATCGCATTAGTGCAGTGTTTCTTAACTCCAGTCCAGCACCACCAACAGCTCATGTTTTCAGGATTTCGTTAATCATGCACAGGTAACTTAGTCTACTTGACTAGGTCAGTAATTATCCCACCTCTTTTCACAGACAGAAATCCTCAAAACATGACCTGTTGGGGGTGAGTGAGGACTGGAGTTAAGAAACACTACATTAGTGTGTACGTTCTAACAAGGAACGATTATCGTTCCAAAGCACATTGTATCGTTTGATTTGATTTTTGAACCGCACTAAAAATCTTTCTCAACGATGGAACAATGTTGTTCCAATTTTGCAGTGTGCATGCACTCATGGCCAGCAGTGTCCATAGACCGCTATGGAGTGTGCAGATTCTCAATCAGCGGGTGTATATGAAAGATGGAGCACAGATCTGAAAGTAAATCTTGTAAAATGTGTTTAAAGTGTACACAAGTCTATATGTAGATTTCTTTAGCATAGTGTCAGGAACCTCTCCAACCAGTACAACACCACCCGGAGTCTACTCTGACAGTCAGGTGTTCACTGCAGCCCCTAGTGGTGGGGACAGACTTGGCTGCAGACTACAGGGGGTCGTGTGGCGTGTACCAGCTGCGGGGAACCCAGGAGCAGAGGGTAATGGCAGACAGCAATTCCAAAGAACGGGCCGAGGTCAGAGGTCACTTGCTAGGAAGAATCGTCAGGAAACACGCCAAGGGTCGAGGTCACGGGCAAATCAGCAGAAACAGAGATATAAGCCAAAAGGTCAAGGGCACAGGCAAAAGACAAATCCAGGAAACAGGCATACACGGCAGGCAAGGGGAGACCAGGAAGTGCCGCTGCGGCTCGTAACACATAGTAAGAATTACACAAGAGTTGAACAAGAGGAGAGCATTCTACCTGACAACACTGCTATATGAGGACAACATCCAACAATCTCCTGTGAGTTACTGTTTTCCTTTACCTCATGCACCTGTTTTGTGCATGGCCTGGACGCTCCCTGCTGAGGTTTTATATAGCTCTCATCCACAATTGTACAATCTCTCGCCTTGATTACAGTGACCTCCACCTCTCTGACCCAGCCAGTTCCTGTCTTGCCCCTCTTCATTCTATCTTCAGTGCTGCCTTATTTTCTCTTCCAGCACTCTATCTCTGTTGTCCCTCTCTGCCAGTAGCTACACTGGCTTCCTGTAGCCTACAGAATTAAACTCCTTATTCTCACCTATAAATACCTCTGTCATCCCTCCCCCCACCTACATTCCCAACCTCATATCTACCCAGACATCTTCCCACCTCCCTTGGTTCTGCCAAATGCCTCACTACCATACTGATTATCTCTTAACACTCATTCCTCCAGTATTTTCCCAGGCTGCACCTCTTCTATGAAATTATCTCCCATGCTATCGGATTTGCTTTGTCTCTGCAATGTTTGTAGAGTCCCCTTAAAATGTATTTCTTTGTTCAAGCCTGTTAACCCTACTCCTACCTCATTTGCCTTTGCTTTCCCCTACAATCCCCCCACTTGTACCACCATATTTGTGTCTTACCATTCCCTTTAGGATGTAAGCTCTCACAAGCAGGGTCCTCTTTCCTTGTGTCCTCCTTCTACCATTGCATCATCCTCGGTATGTCTAGGGGGTAAATGTATTAAGCATCGTTTTTTGCAAGTCGCCGGATATCGGCAACTTTGCACGGGAAATTTGAAGCTACAATGGCTTTCAAGGCAAAATTTGTCCCCTAGGACTGTTTTCTTTAGCCCAGGCCTACTTCACTTTGGACATACATTCACTCTTACTCACTGTCCTGTGAATATTGCATTCTATTGAATAATTTGCTGGTTTGTTGTGATATTATATTCCAGTTTGAAACACAATCAAAGAATATGTGGATTAGTTTGAATCACTTGCTGGATTTCTGTGTTAACCATCACCTTTGTATTTCAACTTTGCATCTAATGGATCTAATCACAGAACCTGGAAGGAATCATTCACTCCTGAATTTTTACTAGCTTTTGTCTGCTTATTAATAGCTTTGAGATTTATTTTTTCAAATATTTTAATGACACTGCAGTATCACAGAATTGATCAATAGTGTTTTTCATGGTTTATCTTTGTAATAAATTTTACTGAAATCAGACACTTCATAGACATAATGTTTTTCTGCTTTTTATATTGTTTATATTTTTTTTATATTATTTGATATATTTTTTAACCTTTTTCTGTTTCCTTGGGCTTAACCCAGCTGTCAATCTCGAAAATATTTGTGAGCCATAACTTCTCACATTGTGTTTTCCTAATGATATAAGTCATTCTATGCCACTGTGCCTTAGATGCCCTTATAGCTGATACTGTTTGTGACACATTGAGCAGCTAAAGTGACAGTCATAGGAAGAGTACCACTTGAGAGCACTTCACATGGCCTTACAGAGACATGAAAGGGCCATGAAATACACTCATTGTAAATTATAGATGAAATGGCTGCTTCATGGTAGTTTAATATTGTTGTATGTGGTTGTTATTGTTGTCGTTTTAATATAACTGTTATACGTATTTTTCTAAAAAGTGATTGTGTTATTTTAAACACATTACATTATTGTTACATAATGAGCTGACCTAATATTATACTAATTATCAGACAGGTAGACAGGAAAAATCTGTTGTATACATAACATAGAACTGTACTACATTGTTAGGTAGGAAAATGTATCATAAATAGAGATGCTAAAACCAGTCGTATATCAATTTTTTAACTGGTTTGATAAATTGGTTCTTAGTCAAAATTTTGAGAGACATTTCCTAGTTTTAGATCAATAAAAATAAAGCCAAATATGAAATAGGCTAAACTGTTTTCAAGCCAGTTCAACTATGTTCGAGTCTGTTTGACCATGTTTGATCCGGTTCACACATGTTCCAGCTAAAGTTTTAATTGCCAACGGCATGCCCCAAATCTACAAAGGGGATCTCCAAACACAGTAGTATTCAAAGTTAAATTTAAGAAATGAATACAATTTTTTTTATTAATTACATTTTTTATTTAAAGATTGTTTAAAAAAAGAAAAACAATAATACTAACATAAACGGTGAACTTTGAATGAGATCAGTGGGCACAAACTTTAAATAAGGGTCTATTGACGCCAGCATCTTTAGCCTCAAATAATATAATATTAAAATAGTTAGGCAATATAATACTACACTACATTGTCCTATAGATGCCAATGCAAGGACGAGTCCAGAGCAAAGATGTGACATTCATCATCATCATCCTCTTCTGCTGACTAAGTTATTTAAAATTACATGTCATATACAGTGTATTTATTGTCCTGTGGTTTCCCACACAGATCACTGACAGAGGAGAAGCATCTGGCAGCTCCTTACTAAGAGACCAGTTGCTGCTCCTCAATGGCAATTATGGGTTGGGAGAGTCGTGCTAGACTTTGATGTCTCTGCCTAGTACCATGCTCCCAGACTGAAGGGAACAGGAGGTGTCATGCTCTCTCCTTCCTGCCTGCTACGGCAGTATACAATTTGTTGGCCAATTTCAAAACCTCTTCTGCTTACCCAAAATTTATATTCCTGTCAACTGTTTTATTTCATGAAATTCGTTTACAGTTCCAGCTTTCTTTGATCCTGAAGCAGCAAAAATTTGTTTGCAATGTTATGATCCTTCCCTGCCCTATTAGAGTTCCTGATGTTCTGCTGATTGCAATCCTGAGTTCCTGATAATCTGCTGACAAGTGCAATCTGTAGCTCTTGACATTCTGCTACCTGTGTACTGTCCTGAGTTCTTGGCACTCTGCTACCAGTGTGCAATGTTGATGCATCTCTCCATCCTATACCATTGTCAACTCTTGTATGGTTTCAAGTGTAAAAAATATTAGTGCATTTTCACAGGATCCCTGACTCCAATTGTGATATAAATTCAGACAGTCCTGACACCCAGCTTGTAGTAACTTTTCAGATGCCCTTGCTGGGCAATGGAGTTACAAGTAATTCCTGACTTGACTTTCTCAATATTGAGAGTCCATTTTTTTACTTTGAATCTTTGCTCTCTGCCGCTGACTTTGGCATGCTTCTGAATTTCCATTTTCTTCTCAAATTTATACCACTTTTGACCAATATCAGAAGCCTCATAGTGAGACTCCTTTCAGGGATGCAACACTCGGTGACAAACATGAAGGCATTAGACTCTATTCCCCAAAGGAATCAGTGTCAATCATCCAAGCCATAAAGTATCTACATCCCAACACTGCCCTTACAAACACTCATTTATAAAATCCTGCAACCAGAGCTTTGGGATGGACATCTGACTTCATCTTCAGGCATTGTTTCATGAGTTAAGTAAATTTTAAGGAAACAATTTTTTATAGCAGAATTTGACCAGGTCCTCAATATTGGTATACTGTAGAAAGTTGTATGGTTTAAAGTAACAAAACAATGTTTGTTAGGCCTGCAGTCTTAACCCGCAGAAAGCCATTTGAAAGCATTTATGTGTGAAAAACAATTCAAAGATGATTTCCTGTGTGAAACCTTTCGGTGCACTTATCTGATGTGAGCATTTGTCACACTGAGAATATGTTTTGTTTTTTTGAGGGCGCTTAACATTAAATTGTAGATATTGCATTGTTTTTATATTCAGTTTTTTCCAAATCAGATAAAATTTGAAGTTGCCCAGTAAATATCTGGGGATGTTTTAGTTTGGTAAGTAATTCAAAACAAAATAATTTCTTGTTCGTAGCAGCTGCTGTCTGCTGATTCTACCAGTGTGAGAAATGTTTAAATATAAAGTATCCTCACTGTCAAGATACGAAACTACTAAATAATTGTTCTTACAGTGAGTTCTAGACATAAGTTAGTTATTTTTGTATTGTTTCTTATTCTCAAAATGTAACTATTTCCTATAGATAAAACAAGCTGCCCTCCTATCCTGATAGCTAGATACAACACAATTCAAAGAGAGATTTGTTTAAAAGTTGCACTGACTGCAGAGTTCTTCTGTACAGAAAGATAAATGTGTAATGAGAAAATATTTCAATTGTACTCTTTAACCTGTATATCTCTTCCAGAAAAATGAGCAAAGAGATTACCCATTTTTGAAGAGTATTTTCAAAAGGACATTATTGAAAAAAAAATAGTTTTAAAACAATAAGGATTTGTTTTACTGTTCATGTTGACTAAAAAGTGCCTTTCAAGCCCCACTAAGAGGTGACATAACATTTTACTTAGAGATGGGAGGAGATTAGCTGCAGTGTTCTGCTCTGGAAATAACGTTCAGGGTGACCGAGGGACATAGAGAGCAATACAATAGTGTGATAGTTGTAAAGCAGTTCTGTAAAGATCAGTCAGCTATAATATTTTGCTGAACAATTGCTTTTAATTTCAATCTTTCAGAGAGTTTAGATGGACTAGTGGCTACTGGTTAATAATGCATATATAATTGTACTAGTATATTGAGTTAGATTAGTTATTCTGAACTAAGTAGTATATTTAGTGGAGGAAAACAGTGTGCTTTTGACACATGACTATTAGCAGCAGAATCCAAGAAACAATTATATTTATTTCAAAATTTTAAGTTTTTCTAGTGAAAGGAAATCTTGTGTGGGGCAGTGACATCTGAATAAATTTTGAAAAAAACTGGGTGTTTGCGTGTGAGTGTCAATACAGCTGCATACCCCAAGGAAGCGCTATATATTCTAAGCTTTTTTCTATTTTTCAATCCTTGTCAATTTCCAAAGGGTCATTCAGTGATGTCTATATTGCAAAAAGTGTTTTTGATTGTTGCTGCCTCTTCACTCTCCATGATGCATACTGTCTAGCATTCCAAAGTTAGTGTGTGTGTAGCATTTCAACATTTTTATCTCTTGCACCTTACACTGATTTTTGTTGTTGTTCTTTAATTTATGTAATGGACTTGCATCAGATGGTGGCATGGAAGATGAAATTTTTTGCAGCTGCTGCAATGTTCTACTTGCGATTGCCGAATGTCGAAAATGCCCAGAAAAAACCCTCACACGCAAACACCCAGTTTTAAATATAGATGTCACCATCGAACAAGGACCACAGCTAGCTTTAGTCCTGGTTTATTGTCCATTTTGCCAAAGTATAATCTTTACAGCTGTAGTACTTTACATACCCTTTTAGACCAACATAATTTTGATAGAGTAGTGTGGAATCAATAAACAAATTCTGGTGTATAATGTGTATGAATCTTTGGGAGGCATCTACAATGACCCACATAGAAGTCACATTGAGAATAGGGTGAAAGTTAAAGTTGAACTTTGGGTGATAAGTTCCACTCATAGTGCCAGATTGAATGCAACAGTCATTATCACCAATAACTACAACTAAATAAACTATATATATATATATATATATATATATATATATACAGTATATATATTTTTATAGTGGTTGAAGTTTGGTTATATACTGTATGCCATACCGCCACATCTCCTACTGCCTTCACTGTAGCCCCTCCCTGTAACTCCTGATAGGAAGTGTGGTGGTGCTTGTCTCATGTCTGGTGAAAGCCTAGGGCTGGGCCACCCTCGGCTGGGAAACTCTCTAGCCAAGCCCCCAGGCCTCTGGGTCTGTTCTAGGAGACAGGTGCAAACAGCAGAGCTTTCAAAACCTATGTTATTTCTCAGCCAGGTGATGGGGTGACTGTCACCAGAGCAAGTGCAATATTTGTGAAAAAGAAAAAGATGAAGGAAAGAAAGAGACTGTGACACAGAAAGTAAGTGCAGTTACTAAACAAGACAAAGGTTTGAAATGTCAAGCTAGCAGCACACAAATGGAACTGCAAATGCAGCAGCTTCAAACAAAGGGAATGAAGCAGCCTCAAGAACAAATGCAACAAATACAGGAAAAAACAACGGAAAGTACACAACAAAAACTGCAAAGAGCACAGAAGGGCAAACAATGTGCATTAAACTCTCCTGGTGTGAAAATGGTCCCTCCTCCCAGAGACTGATGAAAACATCCCTGGACTATGCAAGAAAACCTGCAACAGCAAGTGCTTGTAATCAGCTTGGTGCACCCAGGTCGTACTCGATCCTAGTTAGGTGCAGGTGATCTTGGGAGCACTAATAATGTGACAAAGCCTATGGCAGTGAATCCCACTAAGTTGCAATCTTCACAGAAGCCCTTGGAGCCAGTGAAGCAAAGTGCTGGTAAATCTGAAGCTACAACAAACACAGGATCCAGGCTGCAATCTGGAGATCCTGACCACATGGGAGTGTCTTGCGATTACAACTCGCAAGACACCACAGACTTGTATACCTGTCACTAAGAGACATGTGGCAAGAAGGAACAGTGATATAGAAAATATAGACATGATTAAAGGGAGACATTCTTCAAGGCTAGAAACATCAAAGGGGTTTAGTGGTTTTAAATAAAATTCCTGCACTTGTAATATGAAATGAAAGTTTTAATGAATACAAAGCTGGCGATACAAAAACAGATTGAATATGTTTACAACTAAAAGCTGCAAATCCAAGCAAAGAAACTATATGTGATGGCAAACTCAATTCCTTAAGTGTAGACTTTGCAATTGTTGTACGAGACATTGATTCTGTCTTAGAGCAGTTGGGACCAGTTGGAGAAGTATATAAAATCAGGAGTGTTTTGATGCAAATAAAGAGGTCATATAGTACAGACAGAAAATGGAGCCAGAGTCAAGATCTTCACGTGAATCTGAGTTTGAAGACCTCCCAGATGATGCACAGCTGCCACAGAAGAGACCAATGTTACAGGAAGCCAGATATTCCTTTAAGGAAGGAGACTTGTACAAGAAGGGACAGTGGCGTTACAGCAGCAGAGAGAAAGTGCAAGTCCAGTACAAATACCTCAGGTCCCAAGGGACAGTGTTAAATAACAGAAGAGTGGAGATGTCAGCACACCTCAGGAAAGTGGATCCCAGTAGAAAGATGCAACAGCTGGGACACAGGAAACAGGAGAAATATCTAAGCATTGTATTCAGGAGATTAATAGCATACATAGTGATGATGCTGACAATATTATGGATGATAATGATGTTGCTGCTGATAAGATAAAATATACATATTGTAATATACATATGGTGGTAGTAAATGAGGCAGAGGAAGGTTTGCAGTCAATATGGGACATTGAACCCTGTAAAGAAATAGACCAATCAGTGGAACAATAAGGGGTTCATAATACTGAAAGAGATGAAATGGAAGTCTCACTAAATTTTCCCACTTTATATGGAGTGGGACTTTTAGGAGGAGGAATGTGGTCAGATTCCGAAACAAAGGTACCAGAGAGGAGTTGCCAGAAAGAAGATATGTTATGCAAAAGTTATTGTGTCCCCAAATATGTTTTGTACCAGCAAACATTTTGGCAGTAACAAAGCTACCAAATAGACAAGGGTATGATGTGAGTTTTAAACACCAAGTTTAGGGATGTTGAAGGCTGGAAAAAATTTAGCATAGTTTATATATTTATTCCAATCTCCAGGCCAGACACAATCAGTATAACAATATTTTTTGGGTATGAAGCAGTGCCTCCCCAGGATTGTGATCTGGTTTAGAAGATATTGTGATCTAGTGTCAAACCTGACAAAGAACAAAGATACTGATGATGTATCCCCCCTGGTCACCTCCTCCCACGCTCACATCCAAGACTTCTCCCGTGCTGCCCCACTCCACTAGAACCAGCTCCCCCGCTCCATCAGAACTTCACCCAACTTGTCCAGCTTCAAACGGGCCTTAAAAACCCACCTCTTCCTTATAGCCTTCCAGTCCCCCACTTAACTGCCCTCCTTCCTGTCTCCCACCTACCTTCCTCCTCGTCGCTCTCCTCTCCCCCCCTCCCCTCCGTCTTTGCCTCCACTCTCCCCCTCTCCTCCTCCTACCCTTGCGTCTCTGTCCGTCCTACCCTCCCCTTAGATTGTACGCTCCTTCGAGCAGGGCCTCCTCTCCTCCTGTTCTCCACCACCTTAACTCTGCTCTCCAGCTCCTTGTCTCTTCTGTGAGGCCCTTCTACCCCTCTAGCTACCCCGCTGGGGCTCTCGCCTGTCATCTAGCTGTACTTTGAGCTTCTGAGTTACTGTGCTTTTTGTTAACTGTTCCGTGATGTCTCACCCTGTACTGTATTTCTGTCTGTCCCTGTACGGCGCTACGGATACCTAGTGGCACCCTATAAATAAATAATAATAATAATAATAATAATAATGATGTCTGGACTGGTGGTTGGAGGTTTTGGTAAAACTGCAGCAGTATAACCATAACACAACATCTGCCAAATTCTTTCTTCATTGAACGTGAGGGGGGGTTGTGTTTCTATGCAGGTCAGCCAGGACATGTTCTAAATTTGGAAAATCTGGTCATATGGCCATTGTTTGCACAGTCCTTAAGTGTAATCTGAGCGGTGAGGTAAGTGCTACATATGTGAATGTTAGGTGCAATTTATGTGGAAGAATTGGTAATCCCCATAAGGATTGTCCAGATGTTTGGCATAACATTTGCAAGGATTCTCCAGATGAGCGTTTTGTGGTAGAAGAAGAGGCTTTGAAAGAGGAAGCATTAATGTCAGGGTCAATACTTACATGGCAAGAAGTTCAGCAGGAGATAGCTGATACAAGAACAGAACATCACTAGCCAGAAAGTTTCCAACAGCCAATAAAAAATTCCTCTTCAGGTCAAGCAACAGCCAGTTGAACCATCCTCTTCTACAATGGTCTTCTTCTGGAGAGAGTAAGAACATAGGGAATAGGAAGAGGAAAAATATAAATCGTCTTGAAAGCCTGAAGGTGAATGAAGTCTTGTCCAAAAGCCAGGTAACAAGAAAAAAGTTCAAGGAGGAGAAGGTGTAGAAGTAACAGTTACTTTCAATAGATATGAGGCGTTATCTGAGTCGGATGCTGATATCTGTTGGTTGGATGCATTAGAATTGGAGCACAGGAATGTGATGCAGAGTCAGTAAATGACCCACCAACAAAAAGAACGTCTCTTCCTGAGAATCGGAAATAGAGTACGATATGGAAACAGGAGGTTGGCAAGATGTCTCTGACTCTGATTTATAAACGATGAGACTCATTTTTCTGCTGCTCTTTTTGTTTCTTGCTCTAATGGCAGAATTTTCCTTATGAGTTATCACCAGTAATGTGAATAGCATTAAGCTCAGGGAAACCAAGCATACATTCTATGACCATCTGCAATATCTGGATGCATATGTGTTCTTTTTACAGGAGACACACTTACCTAAAGTAGGGCAGTTACGTGAAGCTCAGAGAGATTGGCAAACAAGTCCATCTTTCTGTTCATTGACTGTAGAGTCATATGCAGAAATTGAATATCTGTTTAACACTCAGGATGTTATTATACATAGATTGACAGAGATATTGATGGGTATATGCCTGCATTTGAAGGTAAACCTTCAAGGCAGGAGAATAAGGCTCATCAATAGTTATGGACCTCACACAGTGCCAGAAAGAATCTCTTCACATCTGTTCCAGATGGAGATTTCAAAGTTGTTGGGATGACAAGTGACAGATCCTCTGGTAAAATGTTGAACAGAGATTGCAAGGTCCTGAATAGGATAATGATGGTGGCTCTTTCTTTCTGGGTATTGGTTTGAAGGCTCTGTGAGCTCTCTCAATCAACACTTACCATGGGCTCAGAAAAGGGACGAGTGAGGTGAATATACCTTGTAATGCATCTAGGTGAATTTGTTATTCTGATGTTATTCCACTGTTTCTGGTTTTTGAGGTTCTCATTCTTGTCTTTCAAATCCTTCAGTTTTCTACTAAAGTGGTCCAGATCTTTGTTGGATCCTCTTCATCTCACTGGAAGCTCTCATGTCTTGTTTCTAGCTGTGTGAGCCACCAAGAAGGAGATATGACCACTTTTTGTAGCTCAGTTTCAAATGATTGCTTAGGATTGTAGATTCTGGATTTGAGCTTGAATAAATTATGAAAAAACAGAAAGTCACTCTTGGCTGCTAATGTTAGGCATTGTGAGTTCTCTTGATCGCTGAAGGATCCTGCTATGGAACCAACTTTTCCAGCCTGGTGAAGTGCGTGATATCAGCCAGAGTTTTTCTTGGCTTTGTATAATGCCCACTGCATGCTTAATTGTTATTGGGTAACTTGCTGGTAATAGAGGGTTGATTTGATCAGCTAGTAAATTTGTTTAGTGTAAAGTGTATAATAAAATGTAAGGAGGCCTTAGTGGAGGTGGATAGAGAGTCAGGTATTGAGTGATACAGCTGCTTACCTTGTCTTCTGCTAGTCACCAGCTTTTTTTGTTCTTCCTACCCCCCTTTTGCAGGTTCTTGCCCTTCATTGTGATTGGCTCATTTATGTACTTAAAGCAGGGGATGACTTAGTCTGCCTGCTGGTTATAGCATTTGTGCAACACATTAGCTGACCTGTTCCAGTCTCCTGTGGGCACTCTGCCCGAATTCTGAATGATTCCTGTTTTAACCCTTTGCTTGTTACTGGACCCTGCTTGAACTCTGATTTCCCCTGGGCATTGGCAGTGTGTTTTGCATTCTCCCTGCTTGCAACCTACCCTGAATTTGTGGCCTGTCCCAGACTAACCTGCTTACTACTGACCTAAGACCTTTGGCCTGTACCTGGTATCTGTCTGCTGAGATCCGGTAATCTACCTCCTACCTCTACAGTAGCCGTACATAAACTTTTGCTACACTAGTACTAAGACCTGGGGGCATCCTAGTACATGCGAGCACGAGAAGCTCTACGGGAAAGACCTCTTACCATCTATTTGAAAATTTTATGTTGAGAGCCGTTAGCCTTAACAGTACCAACTGTCTGAGCACCTCAATGAACACATCTGGAATATCCTTGCAAGAACAATAATACATATTATTCTGGATATAACTAGCAAAACATTCTATAACTATATATGTATTTACAAAAATAACAATGGACCAATAGAAACATCTACACTATATAAAACATTCTTCCTCCAACTATATAATAAAACACTTACCATGGTCTGGGTTGGATGTCCTTTGGCCGGGAATTTTGATGATGATGTGACCTGTATATAAATAAGAATCAGAATGAGTCAATTTGTGGAGTTGAACTCGGGAACAATTAGGATATTATGAATAAAATGTACCTAGTTTTTATGAATTAATAAATATTATTTCCACATTATTATATGAATTAATATACACCAATCAGCTAAAATGTTAAAATCACCTGCCTAGTATTGTGTAGGTCCTCTGATGCCACCAGCTTTGACCCGTCTAGGCATGGACTCCATAAGACCTCTGATGGTGCCCTGTGGTATCTGGAACCAAGATGTTAGCAGTATAAAGTCCTGTAAGTTGTGAGGAGGGGCCTCCATGGCTCAGACTTGCTTTTCCAGCACATCCCACAGATGCTCGATTGGATTGCGATCTGAGGAATTTGGAGGCCAAGTCAACACCTTAAACTCTTTGTCATGTTCCTCAAACCATTCATGAGCAATATTTGCAATGTGGCAGGGTACATTATCCTGCTGAAAGAGGCCACTGCCATCAGGAAATACCATTGTCATGATGAGGTGTACTTGGTCTGCAACAATGATTAGGTAGAAGGTACATGTCAAAGCAACATGCACATGAATGCCAGGACCCAAGGTTTCCCAGCAGCACATGTCTTCTTCCCATAGAGTGCCCTGGAGCATCCTGGTGCCATCTCTTCTCCAGGTAAACAACACACATTCACCCAACTGTGCACATATTGTAAAAGAAAATGTTATTAATCAGACCAGGCACCTTCTTCCATTGCTTCATGATCTAGTTCTGATACTTCTGTACCCTTTGTAGGTGCTTTCAGAGGTAGATAGGGGTCAGCATTGGCATGCTGACTGGTCTGTGGCTGCACAGTCCCATAGGCATCAAGCAGCATTGCACTGTGTGTTCTGATACCTTTCTATCATAGCCAGCATTAACTTTTTCAACAATTTGTGCTACAGTAGCTCTCTGTGAGATTGGACCAGACAGGCTACCCTTCCCTCCCCATGTACATCAATAAGCCTTGGACACCGATAACCCGTTGCTGGTTCTCGTTGTTCTTCCTTGAACCACTTTTGTTAGTTACTAACTACTGCATACTGGTAACACCTCACAAGTCCTGCCGTTTTGGAGATGCTCTGACCCAATTGTCTAGCCATCACAATTTGGCCTTTGTCAAAGTCGCTCAGATCCTTACACTTACCCATATTTCCTGCTTCCAACACATCAACTTCAAGAACTGACTGTTCACTTGCTGCCTAATATATCCCACACCTAATTTTAATCTTTGTAAACATAACAATATTTATTCAAATAAAATACATTCAGTATAAATTAGTATAAAACAATAACAAAAATAGGTAAAAATAGGTCATTTTAATGTCATAATGTTCATTTCACACAGAACTAATGTATATATTAATTTTGAATGTATTGTTTAAGTACGTTCACAAATTATTGAGCACTTTATGTTAGGAACCCCTCTAGCCGGTACAGCACAACCCGGAGTCTGCTCTGCCAGTCAGGTGTTCACTGGAGCCCCTAGTGGTGGGGACAGACTTGGCCTCAGACTAGCAGAGGGTCGTGAAGTGCGTACCGACTAGGGAGAAGCCAGGAAAGTGGAGTGAAGTCCAGGCAAGGGTCGAGGGCTGGCAGCAGACAGGGAATCCAATATACAAGCCGAGGTCGAGGGTCACAGGCACGGTAGCAAGATCCAGATACAGGCAGGAAGGTCAGGGTCACAAGAAACACAGGCAGGGTCCAAATCCAGGCAAGGGGTCATACACAGGCAATCAGTCCAACAGGTTTTCACCAAAACAAAGCAGGAGCAGGAGCATGTTAGGCTGACTGGATGCTATAACCGTCAGGGAGGCTAAGCCCTCCCTGCCTAATATACAGACTTTGGCCAATCAGGGCTTAGCCCTGAAATGCATCACAGGCCACGCCCCTGACATTAATTAGCCCACAGGCTATTTTAGCGCATGCGCCCGGCTGCCTCACTTGCCGGGGCGCACCGCTTGTTACAGTCGGTGTCCGGCCGTTGCCTTGGCAACGGTCGGGCCCGAGAAACTGGAAGTGACGCCCCGGTCGTCATGGAGACGGCCGGGAAGTTCACTTGAAACAGGAAGTGAGTCGCGGCGGTGCCCGAGGCCGCCGCGGCTCCTGACAGTACCCCCCCCCTTGAGGAGGGTTTAAGGAACCCCGACACCCAGGTTTTTTAGGGAATTTTTTGAAGAATTCTCTTAAAAGTTTTGTAGCATTAAGTTTCCTCCGCGGGACCCAGGACCGCTCTTCCAAGCCGCGATTCCTCCACTGTACCAGGAAGTGCACCTGGCACGTTCTTAGAATCGAGAATCTTCTGAATTATGTATTTTTGAGGTTTATTCCGATTCTGTACATGCAGACTTGGAAGCTGGGATTGACTTGGGTATAGCACAGGCTTAAGCAAAGAGCAATGGAATGTGTTTGGTATCCTTAATGACCCAGGGATTTTCAACCTAAATGCCACGGCATTGATCTGCTTAACAATGAGAATTGGACCTATGAATTTAGGGCCCAATTTCCTGCAAGGCTGTCTGAGCCTAATATTTAGTGTAGAAAGCCACACTTTCTGGCCCACTTTAAGGGAGCAGGTGGTACGGTGGCGATCCAAAAATCTTTTTGCAGAAAATGAGGCCCGTCTTAAAGCGGATTGCACTTTTTTCCAAATGACCTTGAGGTCAGCAGCTGTGGAACAAATCTCCGGAATACCAGAGGATCTGAGGGAATACAAGGAATTATATCTGGGATGAAAACCAAAGTTGCAATAGAATGGCGATATTTGCGTAGATGAATGATATGAATTGTTATAGGCGAATTCTGCCCAAAGCAATAAGGACGACCAGTTGTCGTGAAATTCGGAAGTGTAGCATCGTAAGAACTGCTCCAAGGACTGATTAACCCTTTCAGTCTGCCCATTAGACTGAGGGTGGTATGCAGACGACAGGCTAATCTTGATTCCAAACAGGGTACAAAAGGATTTCCAAAATTGTGCTATAAATTGTGAACCATGATCCGACACGATATCAGTAGGAAGCCCATGAAGACGGAATATATGCTGGATAAACAGGATAGCCAAATCTCGGGCACTAGGGAGCCTAGGTAACGGTATGAAATGTGACAACTACCACCCATATGGTGTTATGTCCTGCAGAGAGTGGTAGATCGACTATAAAGTCCATTGATAAGTGTGTCCAAGGCTTCGCAGGGATGGGCAATGGAACCAATTGGCCTGCTGGTCGACTCCTGGGGACTTTATTGCTGGCACAGTTATCACAAGAGAGGACGTAACTTTTGACGTCAGCAGACAATGAATGCCACCAGACCGTTCGGGAGAGAATTTCCAGCGTTTTCTGAATCCCAGGATGTCCAGCAGTCTTACTATTATGTGCCTCTGCAAGAACCGCCTTCCTTAAATGAACCGGAACAAATAGACGTCCCAATGGCATATTATCAGGAGCTAGTCTTTGGAACCTTTGCAGTGTTGTGCTCAGGTCTTGAGTTAGCCCAGCATGAATTATGGAAGAAAGAATGATGGGTTCCGGATTAGTAACTGGAACATGATGTGCCAAGAAGCTCCGAGATAGCGCATCTGCCCGGACATTTTTAGAACCTGGTCGGTAGGTGATAACAAAATTAAAACGAGTAAAGAACAGCGACCAACGGGCTTGTCTGGGGTTCAGGCGTTTGGCCGATTGTATATATTGTAAATTTTTATGGTCCGTGATAACAGAGATTTGATGTATTGCACCCTCCAGCCAATGTCGCCACTCCTCAAAGGCCCATTTAATTGCCAGTAGTTCCCTATTGCCCACATCGTAGTTGGCTTCAGCTGAAAAGAACTTACGCGAGAAATAGGCACATGGGTGCAGACGGTGAGTATGAGAGTCCTTCTGAGATAATATAGCACCAGCACCGACATCAAAGGCGTCGACCTCAAGAACAAACGGTTTTTTAGGATCTGGGTGTCTAAGGACCTGAGCAGATACAAAGGCCATTTTCAAGTTTTCAAATGCAGCTATTGCTTGAGGTGACCAATTAGTGGAATCCATTCCTTTGCAGGTCAGGGTGACAATAGGAGCCACAATATCAGCAAAGCCATGAATGAATCTTCTATAATAATTAGCGAAGCCCAGGAACCTTTGCACCGCTTTGAGATTATTTGGTTGCACCCAATCCAGGATAGCTTGGACCTTGGTTGGATCCATAGAGAACCCTTCCGAAGAAATTATGTAACCTAGGAAGGATACCTTCTGCACCTCAAACTCGCACTTTTCTAATTTGGCGTAAAGGTGGTGTTCTCGCAACTTCTGTAGGACCTGTTTAACGTGACCCCGATGTATAGTTAATGACTTGGAATAGATGAGAATGTCGTCTAAATAGACGACCACAAAACAATCGAGGAACTCCCGTAGCACTTCATTAATCAGATCTTGAAACACAGCAGGTGCATTACTGAGGCCAAATGGCTTGACCAGATACGTGTAGTGGCCGGAGTGTGTATTGATTGCCGTCTTCCATTCATCTCCCTCTCTGATGCGGATGAGGTTGTATGCTCCACGGAGATCGATTTTGGTGAAGAGGGTGGCACCTCTTAACTGATCGAATAACACTGAGATGAGAGAGAGAGGATAGGTGTTCTTGACTGTAATTTGATTGAGGCCCCGGTAGTCAATGCAGGGCCGCAGTCCACAATCTTTTTTTGACACAAAGAAGCATCCGGCACCTACAGGAGATTTAAATGGCCTGATGAACCCCTTCTCAAGATTCTCCTCAATATAAGCTTGCATGGACTTGGTCTCGGGACCAGAGAGAGAATACAAGCGCCCCTTAGGTAACTTGGAACCAGGAATCAGCTCGATGGAACAGTCAAAATCGCGATGAGGCGGTAGGGAGTCAGCAGCTAGTTTAGAGAACACGTCCAGGAACTCATGGTATTGAGAAGGAAGCAGCTCAGGAACTGAT